>NC_041064.1:471323-724863 GCF_900634775.1 Gouania willdenowi
TTAGGAAACATTACCTGGAAAAAATCATAAAGAAAAGGTGTAAAATTGACAGAATTTGATAACTAGTTCAACAATGTTGTATGTAATGACTGATGCAATGAAATGAAGACTATTAGTTTTATTGGGAACGATTATTCAGCATCTATAAGTACAGTTCATTTTGACTGACATGACATAAGCTAATAATAATGTTATAAAACAGCAGAGAATTTAATGAAAGCAACTGATAAATGTTCAAAAATATTTGTAATTTGTTCAGATGAAGGAGAAACTGATACTATGATGTAAACAAATGACTTAATGTTGTGAAGGTTGAACTAATAGTGTGTGTGTGTGTGTGTGTGTGTGTGTGTGTGTGTGTGTGTGTGTGTGTGTGTGTGTGTGTGTGTGTGTGTGTGTGTGTTACAGAGTGGCTCTGTACTCCAGCTCCAGCTGGTTCAGGTCCAACCAGGACTGTGTGAGATCGGATCAAACCAGGAGGAGAACTTCACCCTGATCATGGACCAGCAGGAGCTGATGGACAAACTGAAGGTACACACACACACACACACTCTTTAATTACATAACTGAAGTTTTTTTTGTGTTTTTATATTCCTACCACTTTTAAAATTTTAAGTCCCGCCCATGCGCTAGAGGGCGGTAGAGTGGCACGAGCGGTCCATCCTAGCACAGCTAGCATTAACACAGTGTGATTACATACAGTGAATTATGTAATCATTCTGGTGATGTTATACTCTGGTCCAAAGACCAGAGTATAACATCACTGGTCTTTGGAGAGAGCAGACGTGTTTTCATTCGCTCCGATAACACGACCTTGGCTACAGCTGAACAGCCTGAAAAATTGGGCCCAAGACTGAAGGAAAATGGTGAAAAAACCGCAGGGAGGCCCTTCAGAACCCAATTCGGGTTTGGAAGAGGTCAAGGAGACGATACGCGAGGGTCTACGAAACCTATCTGCCGAGATAAAGTCGTTGGAAAAGACGCTGGAAAATTCACTGGAAAACCTACAAAGCGAAGCAAAGGTACTGAAAGAAAAGAATGAAAGAAATGCTGAAGAGATAAAATTGTTGAACGCCAGGGTTGAACAGCTGGAACAAAAGGAAAGAGAGAAAGATGTCATCATCACAGGCCTAAAGATAAAACCCAGGAGTTACGCGAGTGACGAAGAAACAAAATCGATTGAACAACAGGTCATTGACTACCTGGAGTCGAAGGACATTGTCCTGAACCCTGACAACATCAACTCCTGCCATCTCCTGCCAAACAAAAATGATAACAGAGCTGTAAAAATAACCTTCACGAATATGAAATTCAAAGGAGAACTACTGAAGCAAGGAAGAAAGCTGAAGGAAACGAAGGTTTTTATTAATGAAAACCTGACAAAACAAAATGCAAGCATCGCATGGAAGGCACGCCAAATACAAAAAGGAGGAAAGATTTTAAAGACATAGACAAGGAACTGCAGGATTTACATCACACCACTGGGAGAAGAGAATGGAAAACCAATCCTCATCAAAACGATGGAAGACTTGGGAAAATACGAAGGATCCACCTAAACAACAACACTACTGATGGTAATCATGGATATGGACCCAGATCTATATAAACACTGGAAACAAAACTCAGACTGTGATTATTTTACGGAGACTGAATTAAATGTGGAAACCAAGAGTAAAAAAGGTCTGTCATTTATTCATTTCAATTGCTAGGTGGTGGGGTGATTAAGGATTACATTAAATTTAAATTCAAAGTGTTTATTGTCATATGTGCAGTTAGAAACACGTTTTCCTGTACAATGAAATTACTACCTTGCTTATGAACTAAGATATAATAATGTGTTTATACAAGTTAAATCTAACAGTGGAAAATACAACACTGCCAATAGAACTAACAACAGCTGGATTAACCTTGACGTAGAGAAAAAACAAGCTGCAAACTTGTGTGTCCAAAAGAGACATTCCCAAGTGGTGACATTATGGATGAAAAGGGAAAAACCTTCCAAACACCTTCGAAAGAGGAACTATTATTGAACTGGAGGAATGCTAACAACGACTGGCAGGGAACAAGGCCAACACGAACAATGATAGAGAGGAGGAGGAATAAAAACAAGACAACACTGACTACAGATGAGAATACACAAAAAAGGACTGTTCAGAACAACTCAAGAATGTTTGACCAGAGAGACATGTAAACCCATGTAAATTTGCGATGGTAAAACAGGGGACGGGACCCAGATAAGCAAACTGCTCCTCTCGTCTCCTTTTTCGGCATGTACAAAAAAAAAAAAAAAAAAAAGTGAATGTAACCATGTCGGAAATAAACTGAATAAATAAATAAAAATAAAAAATACAGTAACTTGGTTATTTTTGGCCGACTTAGTTGTGATAAAGACCAGTTTAAGGGTGAGTACGATGTGTAAGTGTGTATTTTGTGTTCCGTTAAAGGTTGTGTTTAAACATGTTGAGGTCTCTGACAGTCACACACTGAGAGTTTTCAAAGACTATAACTCAGTTTATTCCTTCATTAATGATAAAAGTCTGACTGTGTGTGAAATATAAGATGTTTCAATGACTGCTTATATTTAGTATATCTGTGGATAGCGCCTCAGCATTTTTGTACTGAGTTTGAGCAACAGGCGGCCATGTTGGGACCCCACACTGAGTGGCTTCATTCACATGATTTGAACCCAGTGCCACTGGTTTTTGTGTCTCTATCACATAATTTAATATTTTCCTTTGTAAATGTAAATGAATGAACTTATATAGAGCTTTATCACCACTGAAACAGTCTCAAAGCGCTTTACATATCAGCTCATTCACCCAATCACTCTCACATTCACACACCAGTGGGACAGGACTGACATGCAAGGCACTAGTCGACCACTGGGAGCAACTTAGGGTTCAGTGTCTTGCCCAAGGACACTTCGACACATAGTCAGGTACTGGGATCGAACCCCCAACCTCTCGATCAGAAGACGACCCTCTACCACCTGAGCCACGGTCGCCCACAAACTTGTGCGTGCCAACACAATTTGTGCGACTGGGCTGAATTTATTTTTAAGAAGTAAAAAGCAATGACCAAGTGTGTCCTCCTCACTGCCTCTACCACAGTGACAGGTTAGCATCTGTTAGCATGTGTCAGCACGATGTTGCTGATTTATACTGAATAAGATTAGTCTACGTCAGAGGTCCCTGACCTGGGAATCAGCAGAAGGAAAACAATGTGTCACAATTCCTGTTACAAAGTTTCCTAAATTCAGTTTCAGGGTTGAACACATTTCTGTTTTGTTTCTATTTTTTAATCTCTCCATTTTAGAAACTTTACAGTTATTAAACATGCTGAAATTGTACTCAACAACTTGATAAATAGAGTTAATAGTCAACTGCTGTGTAGTAGTGTTGTGTGTTGTGTGTTGTGTGCAGAAACATGAGGCAGATGCGCTGGTGGAGATTCAGACTAAGTGGGTGGAGCAGAGGAGGCGGAGCATGCAGAGGCAGTGGGTGGAGCAGAATGAGGCGTGTTTGGAGGAGGCAGTGCTGGACTCTCTAAAGGAGGGATGGGCTCTGATGCTCCGCCTCCTGCACAGGCGCCAGCTTCTGCTGAGGATGACTCAGCAGTTTTACCATCACGTCAGCACGGTAGGAGCAGGAAGTTAACGCCTCACAGCGACCAGCGGCGTCAAACGTGTGTGTCTGTGTCTGTGTCAGTTGTCAGTGTGTGTGGACAGACTAGAGCAGCTGCAGCTCAGACCAGAGGCTGGAGCTCTGTGTGACGTCCTGATCTTGTACCAGCGTCTGAGACGAGGTATGAGGCTCTGCCCCCTGATGGTCCCAGTTCAGATGTGGTCTAAATTGGTTGGTGTGTGTGTGCGTTGGTGTGTGTGTGCGTCCTGCAGATATTCTTGAGAAGTCTCTGGAGGCTCTGAGCAGCTTCACTGTTCTTCAGCAGGAGCTCCATCAGCTCCAGAGCTCTGAGAACCACTACAGGAGATCATCTCAGCCCACAGGGAGGACCACCGCCATGCTGGAACAGCTCATGGAACAGCTGCAGGACCGCCGCAGGGGGGCGGAGCAGTGGGCGGAGCTTCAGCTGCAGCAGTGGGCGGAGTCTGAGCGTGATGTAAGAGTCACATGGTTGTCTTTATTCATTAATTGGCTCAATCTGATTAATCTTCTCTTTCTGAAACCTTTGAACCCAGAAGGACACGACCCAAGAACTTGAGCAGGACCTGATCCTGGACCATGGACTAACAACAGCAGAGGATTTTGGAAACCTAGAACCTGGATTGAGTTTAAAAGTAGACTCAGGATTTAAGTCTACAGAGGACTCAGGTCCTCAAAGAGAGACCATGTCAGAACAAGAGTCTGGATCCACTCAGGAGGTGAAACTTGGATCAAGACTAAATATAGACCTTGGTTATAAACAGGAATCCAGAACCCTTCAGTCAGGATCTACCTCAGATCCAAAACCTGAACCTATAACAGAAGAATCCAGCAGTCTGGACATTCAGGTCGGATTCAGACTGAAGTCTAGAACTGAAACAGAAGATTGTGGAAACCTGTCCAGATCCAAGGTAGGACTAAAAACTGGTCCCATCACAGTACCAAAGAGAAGACGAGAGCAGACCAAAGATCTGGATCCTGAATTGAGATCAGAACAGACTACTGGGTCTCAGATAGAGCTCACATCACACCTGAACCCAGGATCAACTCTGAAACATGACAAGACCAAAATCCAAGAGCCTGGACACAGTGTAGACCCCAGGTCAGGACCCAGACCAGAGATCCAGGACCAGAAATCTCCTCTACCACCCAATGAGAAGGAGAACCTGCTGTGTGTAAAAGAGAAGGTCCTACATGACTGGACCAGTAGAACCAGGCCTGAGCTCCTCAGTGGGTGCTACAGACCTCTAACTCCTCTGAAGGCTTTGACTGAGCAGCTGAGGAGAGGAAGGACTACAACTGGTTTTGACCCACGCAATAGAGCTGCTCAGGTTCACGAGGAACTCCTGGTTCCACTGATGGACTTCATACAGATGGATGATCAGGTCAGTGAGGATGATGATGGTGATGGTGATGATGATGATGATGATGATGATGATGATGATGATGATGATGATGTATTATTACCGTACAGCACCTCCACAGAACCTGGGAGGAGGTGGAGCAGCTCAGGAACCACTACTGGGTCCAGGACCAGCATCAGGAGGTCCAGCAGGTCTCAGTACCAAGTCACTGCAACCAGAAGAGTCAGATTAAAGAAAACAAGGTCCGAAAGAGCAGGATTCAGGACCAGACCCAGAAGAACCAATTACAGAACAGGTTCACACTGGTCCAAACTCAGCAGCTACAGAACCAGCAGGTTGAGGTCCAACTGTTCCAGATCAAAAAACAACCTGTTCAGAAACAGAAGAACCAAAGTCAGAATTGGGTCCTGACTCAGCAAGACCAGGTCCCGAAATCAGTTCAGCTGAAGCAACTAGGACTCAACCAGTGTGACCAGAACCATCAGACACAGAAGGAGGAAAACCCAGCACTGAACCTAGAAGTCTACAGTGAAAAAAGCCAGGTCCAGAACAGAAATCTGGTTCAGCCAAATCAGTTACCAGTTCTGGATCATCTAATCCAGAACCAGGATAACGAGGTCAGTCTATTCCAAGTCAAGAATGAGACCATTCAAAACAAGAAGAACCAAAGTCAGAATCATAAAGCCCAGATTGAGCAGAGCCAGATGTGGGTCCAGAACCAGCAGGACCAAGTCCAACAACTGGAGGGCTTGCAGGACAGGATACTAAGACCAGAAATCCAGCAACAGAAGGGAGTACATCAACAGCAAGATGAGAACCAAAAGTTTCAGAACCTCAATGAGAAAGAGACAAACCCAGTACATAGTCACTACAACCAGTTACTGAATCAGCAGGTCCAGATTACAGAAATCAGAATTAAAGACCACATTGAGGTCCAAAACCTAAACCAAGTAAAGAATGAACAGAAACCTGTCCAGTCTCAGCAGAACCAGGACCAGGACCAGCTGGATGAGGCTCAACTGTTCTTTGACAAGAAAGAACAATTTCAGCAAAAACATGTTGACAATGTTCAGAACCTCAAGATCCAACGTCAGAGCCTCCATGCTCAGATAAAACAAAGTAATCACGTCGAGAACCAGAACCAGCAGGTTGCTGTCCAACAGGTAAAGGAGCTTCAAAGCAAGGACCGTGTCTATCCGACACAGCACGAGGAGAAAACACAGACCAAGAACAGACTACGAAAGGTACAGATTTATCAAGGTTTGGACCACTGACATGTGCTGGTTTTTTTTTTGAGCTGGTCTGTGTCTTAGACCCTCCAGAACCTGGACTGTGTGTCGGACCTTCTGGACTCCAGCAGCCTGGTGGAATTAGGCTCAGACCTGCAGGTGTCCAACCTGCGTCTCTGCTTCAGTCGGGCCAGGCCGCATTTCTCTGTAAGTCTTTGAGAAAACCTGCATCGGAACACAGTCTGGTATCAAAATAAAGTGGTCCCTCCACAATAAAATGTCTATGAGTAAAATGAAAATGCATTCCAAAATAGAAGCCTTAGCCAAAAGTTTTAGCATCTACATACATAGGTCTGTTCCTGTCCTCTGTCACAGACGTATAAAGAATACATCCTTTCCTTTTAGTAGAACATGTGTTGTGTGGTCCTGAGCAGTGTCTCCAAGCTGAGGTCCAGGCTGAGCTGCGCGACAGCAAGGAGGAGGAGGACCTTCAGAAGCTGCTGAAGCTTCATCAGGAGGTGAAGATGAAGATCCATCAGAGCGAGTCCATCCTGGAGCTGAGCACCAGCTTCCATCGCTCAGCCAATCAGGTGAGGACACTGACACAGAGCTGCAGACTGTGGGAGGGGCTTAGAGTGAGGCCCCACCCACAGTAATGTGATGTGTTCCTCCTCCAGCTGGAGGCGCTGCTCCACCCACGCTCTGGGTCCACTGAGGAATACCAACACATCCAGGACCTTGTCAGGAGAACCTCCAGGCTGAAGACGGACATCTGCACCGCCACCGCCCACTGTGTACGTCACTGTCTAACAGGTATGTCAGGCCACGCCCACTCAGTCTGACCCACCTGTTACGTCTGCAGGAGTGGGCAGGGTTTAGAACGGAGCTCCTACAATCTCGGATGGTGGTTCTGGACTCGCTCTATGAGTCATGGCAGCAGGAAGTGACTCGACACCGAGATCAGCGATCCCGTCTGCTGCAGGACGACATCCAGCAGGTAGCTGATGTTTTCATTACCTCACCTGTTCACTTCTCTCAGTGGGCGTGGTTAATAAGCTGCTGTCAGTGGGCGTGGCTAATGAGCTGCTGTCAGTGGGCGTGGTTAATGAGCTGATGTCAGTGGGTGTGGTTAATGAGCTGATGTCAGTGGGTGTGGTTAATGAGCTGATGTCAGTGGGTGTGGTTAATGAGCTGATGTCAGTGGGTGTGGTTAATGAGCTGATGTCAGTGGGCGTGGTTAATGAGCTTGAAATATGGTGGACATTTAGGACATCCTCTGTCATTGGTCAAACCAAAAGGACTCATAACTCCATACTTGCTACAGTCAGGGCTCTTATTGTGAAAGGTCAGAATGTGTGTTTGGTTAAAGTAACTGAGATGAATGATCTGAGTTCTCACAGCAACAGGAAGTGACGAATGAAGCCATCCTAAAAACTAAGATCAGAATGTTATTTTTAACACATGGGGACTTTCCTCAGCTGTAACTGGACACACACACACACACACATACACACACACATACACATACACATACACGCACATACACACATACACGTACACATGCACACACACACACTCACATACACGCACACACAGACACACACACTCACACACACACATACACACACACATACACGCACACACAGACACACACACTCACAGACACACACACTCACACACACACACATACACATACACATTACCGCACACACAGACACACACTCACACACATACACGCACACACAGACACACACACTCAGACACACACACACACACACACACACACACTCAGACACACACACACACACACACTCAGACACACACACACACACACACACACACACACACACACACACACACACTCAGACACACACACACACACACACACAGACACACACACACACACACACACACAGACACACACACACACACACACACACACTCAGACACACACACACACACACACACACACACACACACACACACACACACACACACACACACACACACACTCTGAGGGTCTCCATGAAGATGTTCCTCAGGTCTAATCAGCCTACAGTGCAGTCAGTGACCTCTAGTGGTGGTGGTGTGTATTTCAGTGTGTGTCCTCAGCTGACACACACACATGCACACACTGAAGATACCACAGCACAACACAACATCTACACAACCACTGTCAACACACACGTCTACACACCTCTACAGATTCTATAGGTTCTTCTGATCGTTTACTGATCGCAGCAGTGTGTGTGTGTGTGTGTGTGTGTGTGTGTGTGTGTGTGTGTGTTTCTTTTCAGCTTCTGGAGTCCATGAGGAACATGAAGAAACGTGTGAGCACTGTGAAGTTCTCCTTCCTGAAGAACCAGGAGGTCAGCAGGACCATGAAGGCTGTGAGGAACCAGCTGCAGCAGGTGGACCAGAACCAGGAGAAACTGCAGGTACGACCCAGTCCAGGTTAGGAGTGAGACAATATCTTGATACGGCGATATATTGCAATATTTTTTCACATGATTGATTTAAAAAAATAATAATTATTATTTTTTGGATATAAGGTTTATTTTATTATTTTTTAAAACCTTTTCTACTTTTTCACTAAAATGTGCAGGTACGTCTTCACTGAAATATTATCTCTGTTTGTTGAAGGAAACAATATATTGTTTACTGTAATATTTCACTAATGATGTCATTGGTAATAAAGACCCTATGTATTGTTTACATAAATCACTATGTGTTATTTACAGAAATGTTGCACTGAAATAGTGTCACTGTTCATAGGACACTTTTTATATTTATTGTCTTTCAGATATAAAATAAAAAATTAAAAAAATTCACTGAATCTTTTTTTTTCTTGTTATGTCATAGATTATTGTAGATTGATTTCTGACCAATATATCAATAATCAGCTTTGTATCGTGAGGTTCCCACCCCTAGTCCAGGTCCAGGTCCTCAGAGCTACTCAGTGATCACGTGGATATAAGCGTACGTCTCGATCCAGAGACAGATGTTTGAAACTGTGTGTAGGACTGGATCCACGCACCTATTCTTTGAACATCTTAATCAGCGTGGACGTGAGCACACATATGACCACGCCCACATTTACATATGTAAATTTTATTTAAATGAGATAGGCACCAGGATTCCCCTTAGCTTGACAAGAAAAGTCTGCGCTTTATCCACCAGTAACACTGGAAAGAAGAGATATTGTTTTAAATATTATTAGACAGCAACATGTAAAACGGAGATGATTCAACAGTGAAGATACTGGAATTAATATAAACATTAATGTAGACACAAAGTTTGCTGAATGATTGACTGGAGGTGTGTAAAGAAGTGGGAAGAGGATTAAAGAAGAGACAGAAAATTCTACTACTACTAATAATAATAATAATAATAATAATAATAATGGCAAAGTGTGACGTGTTGATGGCAAACATCAGGGTTAATGTTTGTCTCTGTCTCCATCTGAGGATGTGTGTGTGTGAGGCTGCTAAAGTGTTCAGACATATGAAGAAAATGTAAAAACTGTAACTGAAAATGTGTAAATGATATGTGAACAGCAGCTCAGAGGTTCATGTGTGAATGTATTGTATTATTTTGGTAATGTGCCTAAAAACCTTAGAATCTAAAGCATCAACTATGTAGAACCCATAAACTGTGAAAAAGATGGACAGGACGTCCTCCTGAGAAAGTGAAGCTTTTATTGTTAGAGCTCCCCCTGCTGACTGGCTGCAGTATAGGTCCTCAATGATGGACGTTGGTCAAACTGTAAAGTTAATATACTGGTCACATATTGATTTTCCAAAGCTAAACTCTGCTGTGATCATTAATTATTATCACCATACATTGGGTTCTAGTCATCATTTCTCTGTGAACTTTGTTTTTGAGGTTGAAAAACGGGATTTGACGTCATATATGATGATGATTGACAGCCGTGGATCTTGCGTAGCTCTGTGATTATCAGTTAGGTCCTGAAGGAAAGCTGAGACACCATTAAACTAGATATTAGAGTGTAGATAAATGGTGGTTTAGTTCTAACCTCTGTGATCTGAACAAGACGTTGGTAGAATTTCCAGTGGGAAAGATACGTATGTTCTTGACGTAGCTGGGCTGTGTAAGTCATCGGGGTAGTACGGTAAATGGGCGGGGCGTGTTACCAGGGCTCCTCCCACTGGCCCTACTGCACAGACTCTGGCTCCAAATGATGATAAATTTGCAAGAAGGCAGCGCCTCTACGCACCGTATTTTGGCTTCAAGAACGTTGAGAGGGAACAGCTACAGTACACTCCCACTGGTTGAAACATACGTACGCCACCTCAGGACTTGACGTGAAAGACCACACATTTCTACCTCACTACAGTTTGTGAACAACAGGATTTTGCCTTACGCAGATTTTTGGGTGTACATACCTTTTTTAAGGTGTTCTCTGGTGTCTCCAGGCTCTGAGGACGTGTGTGGAGGACGTGGTGGTGAGGTTGGGATCAGAGGTCAATGTTACCCGGGTCGTGGAGGACTCAGTGGACCAGCTGCAAAGGATGCTGGGGGAAGTGGAGCATGCTGTGTGCGAGCACAGGAGGAGGGTGGAGCTTAGCAGCAAACTGACTCACACCGTGGACCAGTTCCAGGCCTGGTTAGAGGAGGCCCGGTCCACCGTGGTCCAGGTGGGGGGGCTCTGTGAGCTCTGCATCACCACCACTACCCTGACAGAGTTGTACCGACAACTAGAGACCTTTGTTTGGCCAACGGTTCCTCAGCAGGAGGAGAGGATCAGTGTCATCACTGAGCTGGTCTACACACTACATGGTAACACACACACACACACACACACACACACACACACACACACACACACACACACACACACACACGCACACACACACACACACACACGCACACACACACACACACAAAGTCGCAGTGTGTGTGTGTGTGTGTGTGTGTGTTCTAGGGGTGGAGGAGGGGCAGAGCCTGCTCCACCAGATGCTGAGTCAGCACTCAGAGATGATGGAGTCCATCCAGCAGCTCAGTGACAGGCTGATGGAGATGGAAACAAAACTGAAGGTGAACATTTTAGAAGATCCATGAGGAGCTGATAGCTCTGATCTACTCAGTGTGTCTCTGACTGTAGGACCGAGAGGAGCAGGGAGACAAGGAGCAGCAGGAGAACAAGGAGCTGAGGAACGAGGAGCAGGAGGACAACAAAGAGCTGAGGAACAAGGAGCAGGAGGACAAGGAGCTGAGGAACAAGGAGCAGGAGGACAAGGAGCAGGAGGAGACCAGGGAGCTGAGGAATGAGGAGCAGGAGGAGAAGAAGGACTCTGACATGGTGAGCAGAAGCTCTGGATCTTTTTCCAGCAGGTCAGTAGATCAGTGAGACACCACCATGAGTCCCTCACAGGCTGATCAAACATTGACTGGTCTGGGGAGGTTTGTTCTGTGGAGGGTTTTAGTTTTTGGGGCTTTGGTCTATGGAGGTTAGGTCTATGGGGGGTTTAGTCCTGTCAAAAGCCATGTACAACCAGTCTGATCTAGTTCAGATCAGACAGTGTTTGTTTGTTTCCAGTCCGAGCTGAAGGAAACAGGCCACACCCCCGACCTCAGCACACGCTGTAAATGGACGCTGAGTCAGCGGGTGGTTCCAGGGTCCAGGTAGGTGGGATCAAGGGTTTGCCTGTGAATCAGTTCTTTGGTTTTCAGTTGTTATTCTGGCTCATCCTTCTTCAGCTTCACCTCCACACACCGCTGCTGTCTGTCTAGCTCCGCCTCCACGGAGTTCGGCCGACACCTTCGCACCATCACCAGCCAATCACAGCACAATGCCATCACCAACATGCCTCAGGCCCCGCCCCCTCTGCCTGTGAGTTTTCATAATGTGTGAAGCCACAGGAGCTTCATGGGATCCTCTAACACTCTGCCTACATTACCCAGGATGCATCAGCAGGAGGAGAGGCGGAGCTAGACGGGCTGACGGACGACGAGTATGAGTGTGTATCACCTGATGATATCTCACTGCCACCGCTCGCAGAGACGCCTGAGTCCTACTTGGTCCACTCAGACCAGGAGGAGGGCTTCTGCTTCAGCTCCACCAACGTTCAGACCCAGAACCAGCAGGAGACTCCTGGGACCAGTGCAGTCCAACCACAGGGTGGGCCCAGCTGTCCCAGTCCAAACCAGAACCATCTCAGCAGAACCAGGTCTGTACGAAACCGAGATGAACGTCTTTATATGTGAGAGTAGCTTCATGGTCTCTTCTCCTGCTGTCTCACAGGTCCAAGTCTGAGTCCTTAGCACTAAATCCATCTGTGATCCCAGACCTCCTGGAGGGGATCCAGAGGACTGGATCATCTACCAGCCTTCATGGTCCTGACATGTCCTCTGTACTCAACCAACTCCTTGAGACCAGAACCCCAGACCTTTTCTCTAACATGGAAGAGAGAATTCATCCAGATGTTCCACTCAAAGGAGAAGTCTCACTACAAACCCACCAGATGTTTTATAACCAGAACCAAAGCCCATCTCAAAGGGAACCTCTCAAATGCACCAGTAGAACAATCCAGAAGACCACCCTGGTCCAGACTTTTCTCAACCCAGTACAGTCGGACGCAGATTCACTTCAAAGAAACCACATGTCCCTGACTGAAGGTTTTCCACAGCATCTTCAGGCCCATCAGGACAGGAGGTACTACAAAAGCCAGAGCTGCAACAAGTCAAAACCTCAACACCCAGGTCTTCTCACGATGGATTGCACGGTTCTTTCAAACATAGAATCCGCAAAACTCCACCCAGACTTTAATCAGAAGAACCTCCGTCAGGACCACCTTCAGATCCCTCTATTCCAATTAGAGCAGGACCATCTCAGTGTTTCACTTAGTACAGTCCCTGAAGATCACCACTGTCCTCAACGGTTCTTCTTGGACTCTGAGAGGAACCCTTTAGACACCAGGACAGAAGAACAGGACCGAGGAGGTCAGAACAGTGTTGGTCTAGGTTACCTGAAGAACATTGTCTCAAAGTCAGAAGATTCACTACATGGAGGTAACAGGACCCTCAGTGAGACACTGATGGATCCAAACATCTACGATCAAAACCTGGACGTGACCCTCAGTGTGAAGATCCTTCAAACTGAGACCAAACCTTTTCAACCAGCAAGAACTTATTCTGAACTCACTCGTCCACCACACCTTCACTGGAATTGCTCGGATCAGAACCAATCATTCCCCCAAAGTCCAGCCCCCTCTGACAGCCATCAGCCCACCTTCAGTCCGTCCCTCCCTCAGACCTCCATGGAGGTTTCAGATCTTCATGTGGTACCTCCAGAGCCCCCCACAGTCAGCTCCATCACCACTTCTACCTTCAGGCAGCAGTTTGTGCATGATCTCAGCACCTCTGAGCAGGCTAACCCACATGTGCCCCTACCTCCTCCACCCCATCTACTAACTGCTGAGCAGGACCCGGACGTCTGCCTGCCTCTGGTGGTCCTGGAGGAGATCAGACTCACCCCTCAGATCCAAGGCCCTGCCCTCCCTGCTCCGCCTACCGCCCAGGTTCAGGACACCAGACCAGCCAGGAGCCGGCCTGTATCCAGGGCCGCCGTCATGGAGGGAGCTCCAGTCACCCTGGAGGTTCAGGTGGAGGTTCACCCAGTGCCTGCACTCAGCTGGTGGGTAGCATACAACAGCTCCACCCTAACATAATAGCTCCACCCTAACGCATGTAGCTCCACCTTAACACGTGTAGCTCCACCCTAACACACGTAGCTCCACGCTAACACGTGTAGCTCCATGTGTAGCTCCACCCTAACACATGTAGCTCCACCCTAACACATGTAGCTCCACGTGTAGCTCCACCCTAACACGTGTAGCTCCACCCTAACACGTGTAGCTCCACCCTAACACATGTAGCTCCACGTGTAGCTCCACCCTAACACGTGTTTTAAAGGTGTGGTCCTATCGTAGCTTGCCTCCATCTTTGTTCTTTGTCACCAGGAGGTGAAATACAGGTCGTGTTACATTTAATGTTATATTTAATGTTGTATTTAATGTTATATTTAATGTTGTATTTAATGTTATATTTAATGATATATTTAATGATGGTTGATACATGTTGATGATGACACCAGGACTAGTCTATGTATCTTTGCACTGCTGGGAGTCGTCCTGTTTGAGCCTTAACACGACTAACTAATCAGCCCCTCCCACTTTAGATCACCTGTGAGGAGAACCTGGAAGTCCTACAGACTGTGTATATGAATGTGAATGTGACTTTTTTTCATTGAGCTTTGGAGAGAGTTCAGATAGAACCCCATCAGCATCCATCCATTAGCATCCATCCATCAGCATCCATCCATCCATAGTTTAATTTTCTTGTCATATTCACATCATAAATCAACATCCATGTTCATGTCATAGAGGAGCAGAACCAGGACCTGGAGCTACAGGTACCAGGATCAGGTCTCATTGAGGAGGTTTCAGACCACCATGGTTCTGGTTCTGGTTCCTTACTGATACAGGTTCTGAAGCTGCAGAACGTTCCACATTTAACTGGTTTGAACATCCACAGACCTCTGAACCAGAACCAAAACCCCAGAGGTCTGAAAGTAGGGCCACACTAATAGGGGCCAATGGTCCCGGACCAGGTCTGAGGGGAGGCTGACTGACTGGTGTATCATCGTTGCTCCAGGTCCTCCTCAGATGGGGGTCCGGCCCAGGTGGGTCCAGTCCAGGACCTGGAGAAGTGGCTGGTGCTGGACGTGTTGGAGGTGATCTCTGAGGACTGGAGGACCTGGTTTGGGACTCTGTGTGTTCTGCTGTGGCTGTTGTACCTGGTTCTGCTCTGACAGCGTCATGGGTCAGTAGAACCACAGACAGAACAAGAACCGGACCTTCAAAATAAAGTCCTGAGAGTTTGAATTAGTTTTATTTTGTGTTTTGATGATGTGTGTGAGTAGCTGCACCGGGTCCTCATGTAACAATAAAGTGTGTGAGTGAGTCCTGTGTGAGTCACACACACACACACACACACACAGTAACTAGTAAAGTCTAACTTTATTCTAGATATATATAATAATCAGAGTTAATTCTTGGGTTTTAAACAGTTAACACTACAATGAGCTCCTCTATGAATCCAGAGGTTTGAATCCAGCCCAGGACCTGCTGCAGATACCACAGCACACATCCATGTCAGATGAATCATGTGGTTACGGTCAGTGAGGTTACGTTACACACTTTGGTAGGAAGATTGATTAAACCTTACTACTAACCCTAATCCTAACCCAGCTCTAGTTCTTTGGTTCTATGATCATTCAGAAGCTGTTTAAGATAAGATGACCTCATTCAGTGTGTGGCTTCAGGGTATCAATACCTTCATAGAGTTTGAAACTCATATAACTGCCAGCAGGTGGCGCTATAACCAAGGTCAATGCGTTTTGGCCTATAACTCCCACACTGTGTTGCACATTCAAAAATCTCATATCCACAAATTCCCTGAAAATCACTGAATCAGCTGAGCTAGGCCACGCCCATTTCCGCCTCAAGTTTTGTGCGCGAAAACTGGAAAACCTACTTTTTTAAACTTAAACTACTCTTTGGGGTTTTGTCCAATCCGCATGAAACTTGTCACGAAGAATCTTCAGTTGGACTTTATCTAAAGTTGTTAAAATAATTTTGTTCAGTCAAAATATACACAAATTATTAACGAGTAAAATTTTCTCACAAGCTATAAAAATGCGAACTGGTGCATATCTCAGTCAAAACAAATGCTAACAACACCAAATCTGAGACCCTTGGTTGGCATGTGACTGTGGGGGTACGCGCTAAAGTTGAATAATGTAGGTCACTAGGGGGCGCTGCAATTATAGGATATTTATATCTCTTAAATGTCAGGACCGATTTTTACCAAATTTGGTGGGTATGACCTTGGATGGCTCCTAAGGCTGTATCTCAAAGTTAATTGCGATTGGTCAAAGTGGGCGTGGCTTATTACAACATAAAATGTAAATAAACATTTATTTGAGCTGAATTATTATATTGAGGGCTGTGAAATTTACAGGATATATTTATAAGAACGCACAGACCACCCATACCAAAAAGTGCCCCACAAGGTGGCGCTATAATGGCAAACACAATAAGACGTTGACCTGTGTCCTGACGCTCGCCACAAGCCCGTCATCTTTCATGACATACGTCCACGGGCTCAGCAAAACCTGGGGGCGGAGTCACGCAGGAAGGCTTGGCCCCCTTTAATAACTGCCTCCAGTTCTAGTCATTATTATTATCCCCCGCCACAAAGTGGAAAAGGGGGATATAGGTTTGATGTCCGTCCGTTCATTTAAGATATTTAGTAACTTTATGTTCTGATGTGATAATATTTTCTTATGTCTAAGTTCTTAGATTTAGGACATTTAGGAAAAGGTTGTGTTATAGTGACAACCAATCTGGTGGGGGATGTTGATGACTATGTCTTCTTGTTATATTATATTACAGATTTAGTTAAATTATTATTATCTCCATCTACTAGAACATGTGGTGGTCCAGGACCATCAAACATTTACTGATTGTTCCATTCAGAACGATCAATGATTATTGGAAGAAAAAAAACACATTCACAGGTTTTTGTGTTTTATGAGGGAATGGGGGTCTGCTGCAGATACCACAGTACATATCAGAAGAAGAATGAGAGACTGTAGATGAACAGGTGAGCTGTGACACTGAGACACAAAGTGATGCACAGCACGAGAATGAATTAAAGCTGGAGGAGGAGGAGCTCTCCATCCATCATCAGGTCCCAGAACACAGGCCACGTGTTCCAGCAGTAAGAAAAAGACAAAAATATCATGGAATACATTTTATTAAAGCACCTTTTGGTAAATAAATGGACCAATAATATCACAATGAACACAAACAACAAATGAACCTAAATGTTTAACAAAAGAATGATGAGTCAGCGTTAAAGAAGCATGGACAATCACCCGTTACTGAGCATCCATCTGTCACATCTGACATGTTTCAGCACCAAAGACAGCAAAGTGTTAAATCACCACTAATTTAGTCACAAAGGAAACTAAACTTTCAGAACACAAAAACAACAAACACTAAATATTTACAAACTTTAACACAAATAAAAGTGCGTTCACACTGATTCATTCATAATCAATGTAAATGACACGAGCTCAAGCAACACGACTTGCGTGAATTGATAGTTGAAAAATTTGAACTTCTCCCGCCTTTTCTGTAGAGCCGAGGCAGTAGCTCCTCCCCCTCTACAGCTGTACACGCCCTCTACGTACCGGGGCAAAATAAAGAGGTTAATTTTGAATAAGTTACATTCTGAGTGAACCTTTAGTAACTCTGTAAGTTGATCATTTAAACCATAGAAGGTTTATGAATGAAACGTACTTTCACATTCAGTTTTGTGTTTACAATGAAATTACCAGTGATTTAAACTCAATAAAAGACACAGCTGTCCAAATATCATACTTACAAAAATGTAATAAAACACCTAAAGGCAAATGAGATCCTGAAAAAAAAGAAAAATGAAAGAGTTGCGACAGCGGAAGTTAAAAAATGCTTGATCGTCACGTGACTCAATTTGTTCCGTAAGTTATTTGCGGGTAATTTGAATTCATTGACATAATTGGGATTTTCGGTAATTTGTCATCAATAAATGCATTGATTTACAATATTTACAGTACATCATATGTATGTGTATATACAGCTAACCTTATGTTTTATGTTGTTTGTGTTCACTGTGAAATACAATCGTAAGACATTTCTGGATATTCAGGACAAAGTATGTGAGATGTCACAAGTGTTCCCTGATCTGAGGTGGAAAAACTTCAGAGAGGAAGCGGAGAGCGGCGGTCAAACCCTCCAGTGGCCGTGAACAGAGCGAGGGGCTCGGCCAGCGGTGAGCAGCAGGAGCTTGGAGCCTGGAGCCTGGAGCCTGGAGCCTGGAGCCTGGAGCCTGGAGCCGACACCGGGGACAGCGAGGC
Organism: Gouania willdenowi; assembly: GCF_900634775.1. Lineage (NCBI taxonomy): Eukaryota > Metazoa > Chordata > Actinopteri > Blenniiformes > Gobiesocidae > Gouania > Gouania willdenowi. The sequence continues at coordinate 489,565 of NC_041064.1, forward strand.
GGGCTGTGGAGCCGCTCCTCCAGGATTCCACTGCCTTCCATCTACTTAACGAACGTCCAATGTCTCCTGAACAAATCAGATGATCTTCAGAGCCTCATCCAGTCCCAGCGGGAGGCCTCAGTGAGACATGGCTCCACATCTGTTCAACCCCCGTAATTCACTGCTTTCTGCACGGACACAGTGAAGGAGGTGGAGGTGTGTGTGTTTTAATTAATCAATGCACGGACAATTCCATTATTAATCAAACGTGTACTGCAAATTTTGGAATGCCTTGTTTTAAGATATCGCCCTTTTTATCTTCCTCAGGAGTTCTATGTAATTATATTATGTACAGTTTAAATGACATGAGTGACATTCTGCACACATGTGACAGTGTTCATCATAACACTGTGATTATAGAAGCTGGTGATTTTAATAAATGTAACTTAATGTCTGTCTACTATCAACATGTGACTCAGCAAACTAGAGGTGAACATATTCTGGATCATTGTTACAGAAACCTAAAGGCAGCGTATGTATGTATATATGTATGTATGTATGTATGTATGTATATATGTATATATGTATGTATGTATGTATGTATGTATGTATGTATGTATGTATGTATATATGTATATATGTATGTATGTATGTATGTATGTATGTATGTATATATGTATGTATGTATGTATGTATGTATGTATATATGTATGTATGTATGTATGTATGTATGTATGTATGTATATATGTATATATGTATGTATGTATGTATGTATGTATGTATGTATATATGTATATATGTATGTATGTATGTATGTATATATGTATATATGTATGTATGTATGTATGTATATATGTATGTATGTATGTATGTATGTATGTATGTATGTATGTATGTATGTATGTATGTATATATGTATGTATGTATGTATGTATATATGTATGTATGTATGTATGTATATATGTATGTATGTATGTATATATGTATGTATGTATGTATGTATGTATGTATGTATATATGTATATATGTATGTATGTATGTATGTATGTATATATGTATATATGTATATATGTATGTATGTATGTATATATGTATGTATGTATGTATGTATGTATGTATGTATGTATGTATGTATGTATGTATGTATGTGTATGTATGTATGTATGTATGTATGTATGTATGTATGTATGTATATATGTATGTATGTATGTATGTATGTATGTATGTATGTATATATGTATGTATGTATGTATGTATGTATGTATGTATGTATGTATGTATGTATGTATGTATATATGTATATATGTATGTATGTATGTATGTATGTATATATGTATATATGTATGTATGTATGTATGTATGTATATATGTATGTATGTATATATGTATGTATGTATGATCACTCCTCTGTTCTCATGCTTCCTTCTCATACACAGAGGAGCAGACAACATAAACCAACTTCTCACACTGTACAGTGCTGGTCTGAAGAGGTCAGTATCTGCTTTGATGCCACTGACTGGTTTGTTTTCCAGTCTGACAATATGGATGAATTCTGCTCAACAACTTTTACTGTTGCTTTAAGTCTGTTGATCCCTGTTATCTTCCCAGAATGCATTGAGCAGGGTGCTTTTATGGTGACGCAGCAGGAAGTTCAGCATGTCTTGTCCAGTACCTCGGTCCAGAAAGCTCCAGGTCTGGACGACATTCCTCCTCGTCTACTGAAACTGTGCTCCGAGCAACTTGTCCCTGTTTTAACAGATTTCTACAACTTGTCTCTGAGGAACTGATTGGACCAGACAGATTTACAAACTCCACCATTATTCTGGTTTCTAAGAAATCTCCAGTGACGTGTCTAAATGACTATCATCCTGTGGTCCTCACGTCTGTTCTGATGAAGACTGTTGAGCAGCTTGTACTGGACTTCATTAAGAACCAGATCCCTGCGTGTGTTGATCTGTTACAGTTTACGTATAAAGAAAACAGGAGCGTTGAGGATTTGATCTCTTTTGTTTTAAACTGTGTAACTTGTTTAATACTGTGTTCATTTATTTTGTCTATGTTGGTGTTTGTTGTTGTTGTCTCTGGTGGATTTTTACACAGATATTCCAATGTGGTTTCTTTTCATCACAAATGGCATAAATTGAACTTGAATACACGATAAATTTATGTAGTTCTATAAATAGTTTTTTTTCCTAACGTAAATTTGTTTTAAAGATTGGTGTAAACAGCGAGCTCACCTGCTTTTTTGACGTAGTTAAGGCCAACATTAATAGAATAGAAACACGTGTGTGCTGTAATAAAGTTTAACTGCAGAGCTCTGTCTGTTTATCATCCAATAGATTAATATCATTAATAATCTCACACGTTTACACATTAACAGTATCAGCAGCTTCCTGTTTTCTCATTCCTGTCTTTTCTGTAACAACAGGTTGTTTTTGGTCTGAATTATGGATTTTAATTATTCATCATTTTAAACTCAAGCTGAACACCTAACCTGATCAGGACCAAGTTATGAAGTGGATCAGATCTGAATTGAGTATAAAAGCTCCGCCTCCTGCTGTGCTGCACTAACACTGTTGCTCTTCACTGTCATCATAGGTTTATATTTATTATATTTATTTAAGATCATAAACTGATCCTCCTGTGACAGTTCTCTCCATTGATTGGTCAGACACTGCAAGCTCCACCCCTTTCATGCGCACGTAGCGAGGCTGTAATCACTTAGCTTACATTAGTGTGTTGTGATCATAGGTGACCAACGTTGGTAATACAGCTCAGTCTGACAGGGAATGTTTGGATAGTTGAAGCTAGCTAGCTAGCTAACGTAGATTAATCTAATCTAGATTAGTAACATAGACCCTTAACGTTTAACACAGAACAAAATTTAATGATAAATATGTGTTATAAATGTATATATTATTAATAATAATAATAAATTGTATGAATATAATATAAAATTATGTAATATAATATAAAAAATACATTGTATAACACAAAACAGTATTTAACAGAATAAAGTTTAATTGTAGTTTTAATCATATTTAATATTTTGTTTTACATTTGTATTCAAATCTGTTTGATAAGAATCACTGCATATCGTTACTTACACTGTTTATTCTGCTGGCACAATAAACATAAAATATCATAATAGATTTTTGTTGTGGCTGTTGTTTATTTGATTCCTATTAAAAACATTTGTTCAGATTGTTAATTGCACTTTTTTATTTATTAGAAAGTAGAAATATGACACAACATAAAATCTTTTTTCTTTGAGTTTTTTTATTCCTATTCAAGACACTTTTATTAGAATGACTGTATATTGTTAATATAAGCTACAAAGTGCTTTCATTTACTAGTTTAGTGGGAAATAATCCACTAACGTGCTTTAATGCACATGTTAATGGCTTTAGATACACTGATAATACTAATATCCAATATGATTATTTACCGTTCAACAGTACATCACAAACTGTCTAATCAGCTCTATTTTCATTATTATTATTTACAATAGTAAACTGATCACTTCCTGGAACTATTGAGGCTCCATGAGACGCCATTGCTGAGTGAAACCAGTTGTTGCTACTTTCTCTACACGGATCCATTTTTATATCATATTTTATATTTGTGACCCAGAGACATTTTGTCTCTAGAATTAGTTTTTGATCATGTTTGTTATTCTGTGTAACAAATACATCCAGGTTTAGAGCAGCTCAGATCATTTTATATAGTATTTTATTTAAACTACATTTATATTAAATAAAATATTAGTGTTTGATATTGTGTGTAGTAGATAATAAATTATAAAACAAAATATGTATTCTGTAATTGTTTTTAATCAATTGCTAGATATTTCAGGTGACCTCATTTTAATTACAGACGACCCCACATTGGGTCACAACCCCAAAGTTGAAAACCCTGCGTTAATGAGTTCAACAGGTTTTACCGAGAGCAGGTGCTGCCCTCTAGTGTTAGAATAACATCATGTCCTCCATCATCCAACAGTCAGTGGTAGATGTTCACTGGATCATGGAGAACTCTGAGGACCAGGAGAACATCAGGGTTCAGAGCTGAAGAAGGTTCTGGTTCAGCACAGAAGACAACACGACCTGGTGAGACATCAGCAGGATCTGATCTGATGATGTCATCAATCATTCATCAATAACCTGTGATTGATCAACTCACAGAAACACAGGCTCTATGATGTCTGTGTGTCTAAGCTAATGCTAATGTTTGCTAAGCTAGCCTGAACTTTAGCAGACATCATCAGTGGATGATTCCTCTGCTTTACTGAACAAATACAACATTTATAAAACACACACACACACACACACACACACTAATAGGGCTCAGTACTGTTACACTATTGTTTACATGTCATATTGTGTAGTTTGCATGTGCTCACATTTAGTCACAGAAATCCAAACCCACACAGTTTAAATTAATTGTTTTTTAATTATTTTAGATTCATTGAATTTTTTATTAATTTAAAACTAATTAATTGAAGTTTATCAGACATCATCAGTGGAACACAGAGGCTACTGATCAGAGGGAACATGTGATGGAAACTTAGCTAATGTTAGCATGTGGGTCCTGTTAGCGTTAGCTTAGACAATAATCAAGAACAGAATTACGTTTTTTAATTTAGTTTAGTTAGGTTTGTATTTTTTAGCAGTTTAACAACATTCACAGTAATCAGTTATAGAAGCTCAAATAAGGAGAAAGATTATATACGGCGTAATCAATGTAAGAAACATTTACTGGTGATACGGCACAATACGGTCTGTATCCAAGATAAGAAATCAGAACAGCATTTTTGATTTAAATTCATTCATTTAAATTAATTATTTAAATATTTTTACTGTACACAGTTCTTTAATCATTCTACACACTACTACACACATCTACACAACACTTAATGTACACAAAGACACATTTTTAAGCCTTTTCACTTAGAAATCTCGCTCTCGTTCACTTCTCACGCGTGAGTTCAAAGGTCCAGAGATGAACTCGCCTTTACTGACGTTGATGAGATTTATTTTACGTTACAGCGTTGATTCCTTCACAGAACTTTTGTGGAAAACGTGGTATTGTTCTCCATAGCCGAGTTAGCTGCTTAAGCTAATGCTGCTACATCGGCCTGTTTAGTGTTCATCTTGTGAACTTCCTGTGTGTAAATGTAATTAAAATAATAAGTGAAATAATCATGGACCTGGTCAGTGAATGGTAAACCTCGTAAATGTACCTTTTCACAGTGAGAACTCATACTGTCCTTTTCACACTCGTCTCATCAATAATAATAATAATACATTTTATTTATAAGCACTTTTCAAAAACTCTAAAACACTTTACAGTTGTTAAAACATTTACACAAATGAAAAGAGAAACTAAGAATAATACAGTAAATACATAACAATCATAAGTTAAAGGAGTGTAAACAGAGGAGGCGTGTCACTGATACTGGTTCTAACATCACTTTTACTAAAGTGCTCAGATATGAGCATCATTCCTGGGTACAGTCTGAATCCTCCCGCTGGAGACCCAGGTAGTCGGTGTTTTCATTCACCAGGGGTCACCTGTGTGGAAACAAGAGGACTGCCTTGTTTCCATACTGCTGCTGAGCTGCTCCATCAGTTTTTAAAAGTGCTGAGATCAGCTGAAAGTGACATCAGAGGAAAACCCTGGCCCCTCCTCCTGTCTGAATATGTGTAATATTAATAATACATTAACGATCTCTGGAATAACATTATAAACGCTGTTAGGTTGGAATTATCAACAGATTACGGTCAGTGAATGAGCTTGTTTATGTTCAGTTACATTACGTTGTTTACGTGTTAATGTGTTTCCATAGCTCCTTAATCTCCACAGATAGACTGAATGCTCCACCTCTTCATAAAAACATTGTTTTTAACAATATCTCTTCAAAGTCCTTAAATTACACACGCTGTGTTTATCAGATAAAACAGAAATAATCTCTTTGTTATTAAAGTATAGTTTAACACATTTATAGGTACATCATCTGCTGTTTGTTGTCATATATGGTGAATTTTAATTGAATTTTTATTTCAATTTATTTTGTCTGAGTGGAACAGTGTGTATTAATGTACAGACAAAGTTGTAAATACACCAGATTTAGCAAAATGCTAATTTCTATCTGTAGTGCAGTGGTAGAAGTAGACACATAATAGAAAACATACAATATATTACAATACACAGTGAAAGTGTCATGACAACTGTTGTGAAAAAATTGGTCCTAATCAGCTTCTGTAGATTTAACTTTATTAGCAAACCTTAGACTTTTATCACCTTGTTGTATTTTAACTGAATTTTTTCAAAATTTTGACTTTATTTTTGCTTTTCTCTATTTAAATGTTCTCTGATCCTCTTTGTATTTATCAGATGTGGAGCAGTGAGTGAGTTCAGCTGATCCATGTGTTGGAGCTCCAATCAACACGTTACCATGGAAACAACCGCCATTGATCCTGTGAACAGATCCAGGCTTTATTAATCCAGATACTTGGAACAGGTCCTGTTGGGTTCAGTGTGTGGGAAACCTGAGGGATTAGTTCTCACGACTGCGCTACCTTTATGGGGGGGGGTTGGGTCTGTGGTGGTCCTCCACCCTCAGAGGGGATTGGGGTGTGTGATGTCACTGGGCTATAAAAGTGTGACTCCACCGTCTGGCTGTCAGTCAGCGTTCCCGGCCTGGAAGCCTCGGCTGAGGAGCGCTGAGAGGAGGACGCCGTCTACACACCAACCTTTAAACCTTTGGATTCTGGTTTTTCTGTCGACCCAGAGCCGCTGAAGCCCCCCCCCCCCCTCCACGGGGCCACGAGGGCCGCCTGCTCACAGGTAGGAGCCACCTGAACCCAGCCCAAGTCCAGGTCTGACTGTGTGGGGTCACGTGTGTGATGAGGACCAGGACCAGGTCTCAGTGCAGCTCCATGAGCAGGTTCTGATTCTGGTCCACATGTTTGTGTTCAGTTTGTGTTGATGTTTCTCACCTGTTTTGTGTGTTTCTGTGAGTGTGTGCTGATGGACTGAAGGTGACCAATGTCCCAGAATAGATGGAGGCGCCTCATGGCTTTTTAAGGGAATGGGCCCCTGGCTATCAGTGTCAGGGACGGAGCACATGCCGCCTGTCAGTCACAGCCCAGGGTCAGGGGTTATTTATAGACCATAGCCCAACATCCAGGCTTTTATTGTGAAGGGGAGAGAACAGCTGTTCTTATTTTTAGACTCCACAGGGAGAGACGACACAGCAGCTGTCGCTTTAATCAGCATCCTGTGTGTGTGCGTGTGTGTGTGTGCGTGTGTGCGTGCGTGTGTGCGTGCGTGCGTGTGTGCGTGTCAGAGGTTAAATATAAATGTTAATCCTGGGACATGATGAAGCCCTTATGGAGGTACAGTCTTTTCTTGGTCCTGGAGTCTCAGATGAAGGAGGAGCTCAAACCTTCTACCAGATGTTGGGTCCATGTGACAGATGTGACAGTAGATCTGTATATCTTGGAATGTCCTGGAGCTGCTGTTGACCAGGGTTTGATGGAGACATGCAGGAGGAAGGATTAGTTTAATCTGGGAGGAAACTGGGATTTGATCAAAGTTAGATCTTGTTCTTTAATTCTGCTAAAGCATCAGTAGCTCATGGTGTGTGTGTGTGTGTGTGTGTGTGTGTGTGTGTGTGTGTGTGTGTGTGTGTGTGTGTGTGTGTGTGTGTGTGTGTGTGTGTGTGTGTGTGTGTGTGTGTGTGTGTGTGTGTGTGTGTGTGTGTGTGTGTGTGTGTGTGTGTGGTCTTTGAACTTCACATTTGGACTGATTTCTCCTCTTCTTGAGCTCTCAGTAGATCTTCATCTTTTACTGCAGATGAGTTTCTATTTTAAACCAGTGATTCTCAACCTTTTCAGCCAAAATAAAGGTCTCAGAGAGCAGGGACCCCCACTGTAGCTGAAGGTGGTTGAACACAGACATGAACATTGAAGAACAGTCATGTGGAGACAGGACCACCTATAAGGGGGAATAAAGGAGAGATTTTTGGGGTCCATCCATAAAGTCAGTAAAATGATGGTCTATTGTTCTATGAATCTGTGATAACCACATTTATTTATTCATCTGAATAATATCCACTGTTATCCAGGAACGTTTATTATTATTATTATAGTCATCTTAAAGATGGAAATCATGGTTTTAATCACTAATAAAATGGTTCAAAGTGAATAAAAATGGTGGAAAAGGAGGTGAAATGAGATTTTAAAAACCACAGATCATTTTAAAAAGTAGGAACAATTAGTTTAAACTGGCAAATAATGAACATAACAAATGGTGAATGTGGTTAAATTATCAAAAATAATCATGAAATCTGGTGAAAAAAGTTTAAAAGTGACAATAATGGGTCAACATATGTGACATTAGGTGTAAAAGTGGTGGAAAGGGTTTATAAGTGATGAACATGTCTGGAAAGTGGAAAAATGTGTAGAAAAGTCATTAAAATGTGATGTAGAAGTGTCAGAAATGGGAGAAATGTAGCAAAAATACATCAAAAGACAAACCCCCCTCCCAGGGTCTTATGACCCTAAATTAGGTCATGATTCCAAGGTTGAGAACCCCTGCTTTAGTTGGGAAACAGGCTGTTGGATTGGTGAACAGTGTGTGATGTCATGTATGTGAGCAGGTTGTGAACCAATCCGCAGTAATGTTATCTCTGTGTTTCTATAGACATTATTATTAAGTGGGACACCTGTGATTATAGATCTATGATAGACAGCATATCACTGATCTATAGCTAAAGATCTGTAGAGGTGGTCACCTTCTGATGGAGAGGTTGGAGGTTTCCTTAAGTTACCCCAATTCCCCATCCTCAGTGGGAATAATAATAATAATAATTATTATTATTATAATAATGACTAGAACTGCAAGCAGTTAGAAAAGGGGGCCAAGCCTTCCCGCGTGACTCGGCCCCCAAGTTTTGCGGAGACCATGGAAGTACATCACGAAGGATGACGGGCTTGGAGCGATCAGGAGAGTCTAGAGTTTTGTATGTGCAAAGTTTGGTGCAGATAGAGCTTAAACACGAGAAGGAGTTCGAAAAACTAGATTTTTGATGTGTAATGACTTACAAGGAGAAATATGCCGTGGGAGTGGGCGTGGCCTATGTCAGAAGATGCAACTCTATTTAGGGAATACGTGGATATAAAGTTTATGAAGATGGGATTTAAAATGTAAAAGTTATAGGCCAAAATGAGCCAAATTTTGTGCAAATCTGATCATCTATCATATTGATAGATGTTTCTCTGTTTATAGCGCCCCCTATTGGCCAATTTTCACCAAATTTGGCTCAGAGCCTCTGTTTGAGCTCTGACATAAGTGAATTTAGATTGATGTTGATAGCTTTTACTTTGACAAAAATATGCAACAGTATGTGTTTTTAAGCTAGCTAGAAAATTTTACTCGTTAATAATTTGCGCATATTTTGACCAAACAAAATTCTTTACTCAACTTTTGATCAGGCAAGTCTGTAAATTGTATGTGCAAAGTTTGGTGCAGATAGAACTTAAACTCTAGGAGGAGTTTGAAAAAGTAGGTTTTTGATGTGTAATGACTTACAAAGAGAAATATGCCGTGGGGGTGGGCGTGGCCTATGTCAGAAGATGCGACTCTATGTAGGGAACACATGGATATGAAGTTTATGAAGATGTGAATTAAAATGTGAAAGTTAGAGGCTAAAATGTGTTTGCAATAGGGTTCCTATAATAATAATAATAATAATAATGCAATTGGTTTAGTTCTCTTCATGTTGTGTATTTTGTTTTCGTGTTTGTCAAAACTGAAAATCCACTTCCACACAAGTTTGGCTAGCGCTAAGCTATGTAGCTCTGGTCATTAAACACAGGATGTAAATGTTAAATGGACATGATTTATATAGAGCTTTATCACCACTGAAACAGTCTCAAAGCGCTTTACATATCAGCTCATTCACCCAATCACTCTCACATTCACACACCAGTGGGACAGGACTGCCATGCAAGGCACTAGTCGACCACTGGGAGCAACTTAGGGTTCAGTGTCTTGCCCAAGGACACTTCGACACATAGTCAGGTACTGGGATCGAACCCCCAACCTCTCGATCAGAAGACGACTCACTACCACCTGAACCACGGTCGCCCGCGACGTGATGTTAAAGCGTTCTTTAAGCCTAAAGATGGTAGTCAACATGAGGTTTACCATGTAGAGTGGGTGGGAGCTGTGTTTGAGATTTGAGGTGGATCATATAGTGTTCCTTTGAATCAGGGGGTGTTTGGGCCTTTAACACGAGACACCCTCATCAAAGGTGGTCAGCTATAGGGTGGTCAAGCCTGAGCTACATCCTATGTCCAATCATGAGACATGTCTGGTTGTTTCAGTGGTGCATCCCACGGGACTATGCAAGGCAGGGGCGTGTCCTCTAGCCTAAAGTTAAACAGACCTTGACCTGAGACCATGTGATTAGTGTGTGTCATTAGTGGTAATGCATAGAGACTAATGACTGCTGGGTTAGGGTTAGGGTTAGTGTGTGTGTGTGTGTGTGTGTGTGCGTGTGTGCGTGTGTGCGTGTGTGCGCGCGTGCGTGCGTAACCTCTGTGTGTTTACCTGCAGGGCTCCAACCATCATGTCGACACAAGCACCAACTTTCACTCAACCACTGCAGAGCGTGGTAGCACTAGAGGGTAGTGCTGCTACGTTCCAGGCTACAATCAGTGGTAAGAACCTCCAGTCCATCAGAACGTTTAGTCCATCAGAACTCAGACTTTTAGTTCATGAGGAGAACCCAGACCCTAGTTGACCTCCCTTTTGGTTCCCTTGGTTCTGCAGGTTCTCCAGTTCCTGAGGTGAGCTGGTTCCGCGATGGTCAGGTTCTATCTTCTGCCGCTCTGCCCGGCGTTCAGATCTCATTCAGCGAAGGCCGCGCTGTTCTGACGATCCTGGCTGTGACCAACGCACACAGCGGACGCTTCTCTGTCAGAGCCACCAATGGAGCCGGACAGGCTACCAGCACCGCAGAGCTGCTGGTCACAGGTCAGTTATTGATTAGTGATTAGTTTAATAACTCTGACTCTGGTCCAGGTTCTGAGGTGTCAGTGGATCCACGCAGAGCTAAAGCCAGGGTTGCTGTGTTTCCTCTAACTCTGAGTCTTCTCTCTGATGTTTTTAGCTGAGACGGCTCCTCCAAACTTCCTCCAGAGGCTGCAGAGCTCCACGGTGAGGCAGGGCAGCCAGGTCAGACTGGACACCCGGGTCACCGGGATCCCCGCCCCCACGGTTCGCTTTTACCGAGAGGGAGCGGAGATCCAGAGCTCGGCCGACTTCAGGATCCTGCAGGACGGAGAGCTGCACAGCCTGCTGATCGCTGAGGCCTTCCCTGAGGACTCTGGGAGCTACTCTGTGACAGCCACCAACAGCAGCGGTAGAGCCACCTGCACCGCTGAGCTCCTGGTCCAGGGTGAGGAACACTCCCCCTCCTCCTAGGCTCAGCCCCTCCCTGGATTAACCAGCATGCTTTTTCCTCTAGGTGAGGAGGCCGTTCCAACCAAGAAGACCAAGACCATCATGTCCATGTCCCAGAAAGGGTCCTCAGAAACAAGAGTGCAAATGGTAAGGACACAGTTTAAAGTCCTTGAACGCCTCTAAATTGGCTAAAATAATCATGAAATATGGTGAAAAGAGGTTAAAAGTGACAATAATGGGTCAACACATGTGACATTAGGTGGAAAAGTGGTGGAAAGGGTTTATGAGTGCTGAAGATGTTTGTTTTGAAAGTGGAAAAAATGTGTCAGAAATGGTAGTAATGTAGCAAAAATACATTAAAAGGAGCAAAAATATGGCACGAAAAAGTGATGAAAATAGGTTAAAATGTAATGAGTTTGTTGTAGTTGCAGAAAAATGGGCTCAAATTGTAAAAAAAAAAAAAAAGATTTTTAGGTTTTTAAAGGCATCTGGGACTCCCTCCCAGTGTCTCATGACCCCAAATGGGGTACCTACCCAAAGGTTGAGAACCCCTGTCTAAGGGTGAAGGTTTGTGTCTCTGTGCAGATGGAGGCCAGCTTCCAGACCAGCTCCATGATGCAGATGCAGGTCGACGAAGGAATGATGACTCAGCACAAAGCCATCCAGATGCAGAGTGATGGAGGAATGATGACTCAGCACAAAGGCCTCCAGATGCAGGTTGAAGGAGGAATGATGACTCAGCACAAAGGCCTCCAGATGCAGGTTGAAGGAGGAATGATGACTCAGCACAAAGGCCTCCAGATGCAGGTTGAAGGAGGAATGATGACTCAGCACAAAGGCCTCCAGATGCAGGTTGAAGGAGGAATGATGACTCAGCACAAAGGCCTCCAGATGCAGGTTGATGGAGGAATGATGACTCAGCACAAAGGCCTCCAGATGCAGGGTGAAGGAGGAATGATGACTCAGCACAAAGCCCCCCCGAGGGTTCCACCAAAACCAGTCTCCAAGTCTCCGCCCAGCTTCAAGGTGACAGCGGGCCGACAGCAGTCTCCCTCACCCGTTAGACACGTGAAAGGGCCAACGCCCACTTCTGTCAGGTAGGCAGTGATGATGCTGTGATGATGTCATCATTCCCGTCACCATGGTGTGACCATAATGTGTGTGTGCGCACAGGCCAGTGTCTCCGTCCAGACTCTCAGTGTCCGTGTCCCCCATCAGACCCGTCAAGTCTCCAGTTCTGAGCCGTAAACACGTGAGTAACTGTAACTGTAGCTGTAACTGCAACTAATTGTAATTGTAGCTGTAATTGTAACTGTAGCTATAATTGTAGCTTTAGCTGTAACTGTCACTAATTGTGACTGTAATTGTAACTGTAATCTGTGACGTGTTCCTGAGGCATCCATAAGGACTAGTTTATATTTAATATTTCATTACCTGAGGTGAACTCCATGAACTGTTTCATTTTGTTTCTTTGGTTTCTTTCTTTATTATAATTCTTTCTTTTTTATTTTTGTTTGAACAATCACAGAGTTTACAAAGGGTGGCATACAACACAATTTGACAGATAAAATATTTAAATAAATAAATGTCTGTGGTCTTTCTGAAAAAATATAAAAATATTGAATATATTTCCTCCTTTGATGTTCAGATCACCCTCCTTTTCATGTAGATTTCAAAATAATACAATTAAATAAAAGAAAAGAAAAAGAAAAGTGTAGATGGTTTTATATATCAACATATATACCCACATACAACACTTAGAAAATAAAATGTACCATAGTTATACTCAACACAATTACAAATTAAACTAATTTTCACTGAAACATTTTAACTTCACACTCAGAAGTTAAAAAATATACAATTATTCCCTTATCGTAACTATATAGAAAAGAACAAGGAGAGTGTGTGTTGGGGGGGGGGGGGTATTTGCTCCAATTAACATAAAACCTGTCCTTTTGGCTCCTCATAATACAAGTCAACCATTACATTTTAAAGTTCCATTCTATGCTATTTCTCTCCATTTGTTCTAAGAACCACAAAAACATCATATTTGAGGTTTATTTTCACAAACTCGTCTGTTTTCCAGAGTTTTATCCTCTGAAAAGTCACTTTCTGACCAACTCTACACAAACAGGCTGATTTATGGCCAACTTATGCATATTCATAAGTGGGCGTGTCTATAGATGAGACACTGACTTCCTCCTCCCCCCTCGGTGACGTAGGGTCAAAGGACGGCCCACCCTCCTCCCACCCACTCTGTAGCTGAGCTCATGCTGCTTTATAAACACAGACAGTGCGTGGGGGCGGGGCCTTCACTGGTACATACATAGACTGTAGTAAATACATACATAGCACTGTGTGAAGGATGCTGACATGATCACCTTCGTGGGCGTGTCTGTTTACATGTCAATCAAGGCACAGAGCTTCTCCAGCTCAGTGCTGCGTCAAATTCATCATCAAAGTGTGAACGTGTCATCAAATTGTAGTGAGATGTTTGTGTTCACCCTGTAGTAAGAAAGGAGTAAATCACCTCTAACTAATGATTGATGGAATCAATGATAAAACACTTTGATCATGTGTATGAAGTCATAATAGACCTTTATCATGTTTAAAGCACAGAAAAGTAGATTTAGCGTAACATGGGCCCTTTAAAGATTACCAGACAACTCGATCCAATCCTCTACTGTGGGGGGTTGTGGGTGGAGCTATTCTTTTTCTAGCTACCAGGAGGAGGAGCACCTGTAGCAGCTTTATATCTTTTCTTCCTGTAATTTTCCTGACTCGACCCTCAAAATTCAAAGGCCCTTGAGCTTTTCCAAACCTGACATATGGTGTGTTTCCACTGGGAAAAAGTGTATCTCCATGGTACCTGGTACTGCTTTTTTAGTACCTAGTTTGTTGAGGTTCCATAAAGAGCAGCCCTGGTCTGAACATGTGACGTAGGCTCAACGCAGACACTGATTGGTTCAGAGAATAGACACACACAGAGGAATGAAAGCATCTGGCTTTCTTTGGTTTCTAATTTATTGAGTGGACTTGGTTTAGAACCGTAAAGACTGACTAGTGGGCGTGTCTCTCTGCAGGTGTCGTCCTCATCCTCGGCGGAGGTGGAGGTCCTCCCTCCATGGAAACAGGGTGACTATGTGTGTGAAGGCTTCAGCAGTCTGAGCAGCTCCACCCAGCTGCAGATGGAGCAGCACTGGGAGCAGCAGATGGTCTCCTCCAGAGAGGTGAGTTAATCCCTGCGCTGCGTCTCACAGGCTCGCTCGCTCGCTCGTCAAACGTCTCACTGTAACTGTGCAATGCGTCAGGAGCGGAATGTGTCCACTGAGTCTGATAAGAGTGTTGCCGTGGCAACGGTGGTGGCGGCCGTGGATCAGGCGCGTGTCAGAGCGCCGTTCGAGCAGGTAGAGCGCCCCCTGCTGGTTGTTCCACGTTTCAGTTCATATTCAGCTCCACCAATACGTCTGTGAAGTTTAGCAGTAAGTTTCCCAGTGAGAGTGCAGCCGTCAGGTTTCTCTCTGTCTCTAGGCTGAAGCCGTGGCCGTCTGCCGGCCAACTGGTGGTCAGAGTGGCCACGTGGAGGCGGAGCTACAGACTGTCAGGACAACTGTATCCAGGACAACCAAGGTGGCTATTGACACCACTGCACCGCCGGTGGTTAAGGTGCCTCCGGAGGTCATGGCACCGCCAGTGGTCATAGCGCCTCCGGAGGTCAAGGCACCGCCGGAGGTCAAGGCACTGCCAGTGGTCATGGCGACAGACTCTCTGGCTCAGACTGAGAGCTCAGTGATGTTCACAGTGGCTAAAGTCAGTGTTCCCAAAGCGGAGCCGGTAGCCGAGGTAAGAGGAGCCGTCATCCTCATCACCGTTAGACCCTCCCTCACTTCCATCATCAACCACCGTGTGAATCTACATCACTGTGTGTTTGGTCACCAATTTTACCAGGACCTTTAACCATAAACCTTACCAGGATCTGTACCTGGTTAACACCATGTGCTCCGTCTTAAACCACCATCACTGTGTACGCACGGGTCACATGACTAACAGCAGGAACTCTAACGTATTGGTTTTAAGGAGAAAGAAAGGTCCTGAAGAGGACTGACAGTCACAGACTAACCGAGACTTTCACGCGTTGACAGACAGTGGTTAGCAAGGCTAAGTTAGCGTGATGGTTCACTAACTGTGGCTGTGTCACTAACGAGGTCACAGTGTAACTTCTCCTCGTTGACGTTGGTCAGGTGTCGGTCGGCTTGGCGGTTGCTGCGCTTCGTAGGGGCCTCTCTTCTCCAAACGCTCCCAGAAAGGTCATCACTCCCGTCAAGTCTCCGAGCCCCTCCCGCCGCTCTGCGGCTGGTCGTGGGAGTGCGGAGTCGCTTCGTCCTCCGTTCAGGCAGGAGGCCCACAGTGAGGAGGAATTTGAGGACTGGGAGCCTCAGGTTGGTCCTCCATCAAGACCATCCTCCTCCTATATGCGCTTTAACAGCTTCTCCTTCCATCCTCACAATCAGATTCCATCAGTCCTCCTCCTGTTCCTCAGACCTCCTGTTGATCACCCCTGGGGTTCGGTCAGGTCTCTCTGTGTCTAATGTCAGTGTTTTGTTTTCAGGAGACAGTTGTAGTTCCTCTGAGACAACAGGAGCCGTGTGTCCCCCCCACACTCATTGCTGTAAGTGTTCAGTCCTGAGACCACATTAGAGGCACTCGTTGAGAGTTTGGTCACATGTTCCTCCTCCTGCAGGGTTTGAAGAACCTGACAGTGACTGAAGGTGAGTCGGTGACTCTGGAGTGTCAGATCAGCGGTCAGCCGGCGCCCGTCATCATGTGGTTCAGAGAGGACTACAAGATCGAGAGCTCGATTGACTTCCAGATCAGCTTCCAGAACGGATGTGCTCGGATGGTGATCAGAGAGGCCTTCGCCGAGGACAGCGGGCGCTTCACGTGTACGGCTACCAACGAGGCGGGAACCGTCAGTACCTCCTGCTACCTGCTGGTCAAAGGTGAGGAGAGCTTTAGCTTAACCCATCAGCAGAGCTTTTAGGAGAACACCACCAGCTGCTGAGATCTTAGTGACTCTGCATTGTCTCTTTTCAGTGTCGGAGGAAATCGAGAGTAGAGAGGAAACAATGGTGGAGGGAGGATTCACTCAGACCAAGACGTGAGTTGTTCAGTGGTCCTGTCTCTGTCAGAGATGATCCTCACGGGACCTTCTTCTCTCCAGGATGACAATGGAGACCCAGGCGGTGGTGGAGGTGAGCTCTGCAGATGCAGCTGCTCCGTTCTTCATAAAGAAGCCCAGCGTGCAGAAGCTGGTGGAGGGAGGCAGCGTGGTGTTTGAGTGTCAGGTCGGAGGAAGTCCTAAACCACACATCATCTGGAAGAAGAGCGGCGTGCCTCTGACCACAGGATACAGGTACGCAGGAACAGAAGATCTTTATCAGAACTGATCTATCAGAATCCTCTGAAAGGAACCGATCAGTTCCAGAGCAAATGTTCTGTCATCTTTCATACACACACTGGGATTTCTCTTCAAACTGTTTGAGTCACAATAAAAAAACTAATGGATCGTTATCATCTTTACATTTAATTAGAAAAGTGTCTTTAGCCCGCGGGACTTTATGACGGCAGGGGATCTAAAACTGTCATACTCAAACAAGAATTCCCCCTCTACCTTGTCTCCGAAGCTGGCTGCCTATTCTCTATTATTGTTATCTAATAAAGAAAAGGACTAAGTGTACTTCCTCCTATTGGAAGTCTATCATATCTTAGGTTTATGAGTAGTCTTGCTATAGTTTTGTAGGATTGATATTAGGACCCATCCAATATAGGTCGAAGCTGGAAACAACTCTTTTTTACAACAGCATGAGTTAGCCCACCCTGGACACCCCTGTTAAGAGGATACCAAGGGCAGGCTCACTTACCAGAGGCCTAGAAGTGTCCTCCACTCAGGCGCCGTCTCAGATGTGGGTGTCAGATGTGGGTGTCAATCAAAAAGTTTCAAAGTATCAAAGTCTTAAACTATCAGCCGATAGAGAAAGAAAGGGGTTTCATGAACAACTAGAATGTCCGTGTAAAAGAAGCCCCCGAACACAATAATCAGTGGTATATATAGCCTGAAGCATGGCATGATAATATGTCATAATACATGATCTGACCACCTAAGCGAATAGAAAAATAGGACAAAAGTTCACACAGATGTCAAGGCCCAGATGGCATAACAGGTGTTCATAAAGGGTGGTTTCCACACTAGTTGTTGTTGTTCGTGGTTAACACTTGATACATAACAAGGCGTTGTCTTCCTGTTAAGTAAAGTGTGACTTCTTACACCTAAAGTGTGACTGCTCACACCTCGAGGTGTTAGTTTTAGCACCTTCTGTGGAAAACAGGTGTTGTTTTGGGTATCACTTAACAACATTTACTTTGCAGCTGTGTCTTTACAAAAAGCAGTAAACAGGTGTGACATGTCAGAACAGGCGAATAGCTGTAATGGTTAAATAAGCATTTCTTTTGCAGAATAATGAATGAATGATTAATACACACCATACAACAAAAAGTGAAAATAGCAGATTTCCTGTGGGTTTTAGAACATGGCTTCATGAAACTTTTTGTGCGTCTTAATAGATTCAATAAGTCTGTACATTTTTGGATGTCTCGTGCAAATGTGCGCGAGGGGCTGCTAATTTAAAAAGTAAAAGGGGGTGCTACAGAGCCAATTTTGTAAAAGAAGTTACAAAAATGTTTTGAAATTTGAGGTTTTGGTACCCTTAACATAAATGGCAGGTTTTGTCACTTGCGAAAATTTCTGACTACTCAAATTGAGACTTTCAGTTCTTTGGCGAATTGCGCTCTGCCACAGTGCCTTCTGTAAAAACACATCATCTTCCTGACAAATGATCATTAACTTGTCCAGAACATTTCTAAACACATTTGGTAAGTGTGAGTTGAAAATTGTCAACACAATCAATGGTAGAATGAAAAAAGTACTTTTCTATCATCACCACCAGGGGGCAGTAAGACATGTTGCGTGAATTGTCCTGTCATTTTGTGTGCAGAATGCATTTCCCATTCTGCACAGGACTTTGGATTTTGATTGAATGAGTTTTGGCTGAGTTATTCAAACATTTCGTTTGAAAATTTATGAAAGTTTAGCACCCCCTGTAGGTCTGGCAATGTGATAAAAACTCAATGTTTTACAAATGATTTGTCTCCAACTTGTCAGGAACATAAACCCTAAATATGGAAATTATGAACCCTATAAGAGGACTTTGCTTTTAAAAATGGTGTGGTTTGGCCAAATATTTTGAAAAAGTGCAAAATTTGGCCCAATAAATTCTAAATTACAGACTTCCTTTTGAATTCAGGTTATTGGTCCAAATTACATTTTTGCTAGTCACGGTCCATCTGCATATATCTATGGAATTCCATTCAGCTAGTTCAAACCAATGAAAAGTTACAAACTCTAGGTGTCGCTAACGAGTCCTGAAATTGCACCAAAAAACTACATCTTAAATTTTTCACCAAACTGTACTGTTCTGCCAAATTTCACAAAAATGCCTCAAAAATCCAAGTAAAGTGGCAGTAACCGGAATATTATTATTATTATTATTATTATTATTATTATTAATAATAATAATGATAAGTAGAAGAAGAAGAAGAATCCTTACGGGAACAATAGGGCCTTCACACCACTTTGGGGCTCGGGCCCTAATAATAGAGCTCCTGGACTAACACGTGATGAAGACTCAGATCACATGATTGCTGTTTCTCTCTCATCAGATACAAAGTTGCCTACAAGAAGGAAACAGGAGAATGCCAGTTGCTGATCTCCATGACCTTTGCTGATGATGCAGGAGAGTACTCAGTCTTTGCTAAGAACGCCCACGGAGAGGCCTCGGCCTGTGCTGGGCTGTTGGAAGAAGGTGAGGACAACCGATCTGCTGCTCTGAGCATGGGAAGCTGCTGCTGCTCACTCACACTGTGTGTGTGCGTGTGCATGTGCGTGTGTGTTCCACAGAGGCCTACGATGCTCTCATGAAACAAACAGACATGACCTACAAATCCCAGGTGACCACAGAGATTCAGCAGTCCACTGTGGTGATGGGTGGGCTGGAGGTGGAGCAGCGCAGAATGACCACGCCCATGAGCTTTGTCTCTGAGACGGTTGGTCCTCCTACTCTGCTGTTTGAAGCTAAATCCTTTGTTATCGCAGGATCAAATTCAACATCTTTCCAGCAAAACAAATAGAGAAGAAAGTTTTACTCTATCCTTGATTTTGGTTGTATCTCATGTCTATGGAGGTAGGAATCACTGATCTAACTAATGACTTCCTCTCATTATTGGTGCCCCACCTCTTGAATATTCTTAAACTTTGGTGAGAGCTTTAACCTTGAAAGCTTTGCAGTTCTTCACTTGTTTTTCTTGCTGCAGGAGTTCCTCATATCAGCCTTTGAGGAGCGGATCATCCAGGAGATTGAGCTGCGCATCATGAGGATCTCCTACAGAGAGCTGGTGTTAGAGGACGGAGAGCTAGAGGTGACCGTGGCTGAGGAGGAGGCCGTGCAGCCAGCTTTTCAGACACCGGTGAAGAACTACAGGATCATAGAGGGGATGGGCGTCACCTTCCACTGCAGGATGGACGGATTCCCACTGCCTAAGGTACTGAGGAGCAGCAACGGGCCTACGCATGGAAAACTATTTATATCAATGATGCACAACTCAATTTAGTAAAGGGAGACTTCATATTAAACATGTTGAACCTCATTTTAACCGTTTCCTCCTTGAGAACACCTGTTTTGACTGAAGAGTTTTAGTTCTGAAGTGTGATTTAAGGATATCTGATTGCAGATCGTCTGGTACAAAGACGGTCAGCGCCTCAGGCCTAGCGGCCGGTACCAGATGGAAGTTCTTCAGGATGGCCGAGCCAGCCTCCGTCTGCCTGTGGTGCTGCCAGAGGATGAAGGTGTTTACACCGCCTTCGCCAGCAACATGAAGGGTAACTCCGTCAGCTCTGGCAAGCTCTATATTGAGCCGTCCGGAGTGGTGACCCCTCAGAGATACACGCCCCAATCGACAACGCACAGAATCAGGTATGGCTCTCACAGTAAAGACTCTCTGAGGGATGAGTAGAGGTCTGATAGCGGCTCTTCCTCCTCAGCTCTGCATCTCCTCGCTCAGTGAGCCGCTCTCCCAGCCGCTCCCCAGGACGTTCCCCCGCCCGTCGGCTTGATGAGACCGACGAGGCCTCACTGGAAAGACTCTACAAACCGGTGTTTGTCATGAAGCCTTGCTCTATAAAATGCTCTGAAGGTCAAACAGCCAGGTTTGACCTAAAGGTCGTTGGCCGACCAATGCCCGACACTTACTGGTTCCACAACGGTAAGAGAAACAACCACAGCACACATCAACTTTGTGTTTCTTTGTAGTGAACACTTTGTTTCTTCTCTCAGGACAACAAGTGGTAAATGACTACACTCACAAGATTGTGATTAAAGAGGATGGGATTCAGTCCCTGATCATTGTCCCAGCCATGCCTCAAGACTCTGGAGAATGGACTGTAGTGGCTCAGAACAGAGCCGGACGCACCTCTGTCTCAGTGTCTCTGAATGTTGATGGTACGTCTGGCTCTATTGGAAAAGACTCATTCCTGAGAGACTCTTCCTTTGACCACGTGGATTATTGATGGTTGTGTTTGTAGTCAAACAAATTGTAGATATCCTGATGTTTAAAAGAAAAATAACCATATGAACTGAAACTCTTTGGGCTATTGATGCTAATCATTTGGTTTTTCCATCGACAGCTCGAGAAACTGTGGCTCGTCCTCAGTTTGTGGAGAAGCTGAAGAATATCACAGTGAAGCAGGGAACACTGGTGGAACTGGCCGTCAAAGCCATGGGAAACCCCCTGCCTGACATTGTGTGGCTGAAGAACAGTGACATCATTAGCCCACAGAAGCACCCACACATCAAGTAAGAACCGCTCAGAAACCTGGACCACCTTCTGGGGTTCTTCTGAAAACTTTAAGTGAGATTATCAACAGGTCACTAATAAACAAAGAGTTTAACCAGACATTCATTAGTGCTAAGCTTCTTCTTCAAAGTTTCATAATTATCTTTATCCAACATTATTATGTACTCTTACCTGAAGTGTTAAAAAACATGACTAAAACATAGTGTTGGATGACTAGAGTAACCTATTTTCTCCCCTCAGGGTTGTGGGAACTAAAGGAGAAGCAAAGTTCCAGATTCCTTCAGCTGCAGGCTCAGACAGCGCTTGGTACACCGCCACCGCCATCAACAAGGCCGGCAGGGACACCACCCGCTGCAGAGTCAACGTAGAGGTGGACTTTGCTGCCCCTCAGGTAGAAAGGAAACTCATCATAACCAAAGGAACATACAAGGCCAAGGAAATCGCTGCTCCTGAGCTGGAGCCGCTTCACCTGCGCTATGGCCAGGAGCAGTGGGAGGAGGGAGACCTGTATGACAAAGAGAAGCAGCAGAAACCACAGTTCAAGAAGAAGTTGACCTCCATCAGGATGAAGCGCTTCGGTCCGGCTCACTTTGAGTGCAGACTGACACCCATCGGTGACCCCACTATGACGGTGGAGTGGCTGCACGATGGGAAGCCCCTGGCTGCTGCTAACAGGCTGAGGATGATCAACGAGTTTGGATACTGCAGCCTGGACTACGAAGTGGCCTACGCTAGAGACAGCGGCGTCATCACCTGCAGGGCCACCAACAAGTTTGGAGTGGACCAGACGTCAGCCACTCTGATCGTGAAGGATGAGAAAGGTCTGGTGGAAGAAACGCAGCTGCCCGAAGGCAGAGTCCACCGCATTGATGAGATTGAGCGCATGGCTCATGAAGGAGGCCCGTATGGAGTCACTGCAGAGGAAGAAACAGAGAAACAGAAACCTCTGATTGTTCTGCTTCCAGAACCAACAAGAGTACTAGAAGGTGACATTGCTCGATTCCGCTGCAGGGTGACTGGTTATCCTGCTCCAAAGGTCAACTGGTATCTCAACGGACAGCTTATCCGCAAAAGCAAGAGGTACAGACTTCGCTACGATGGTATTTATTATCTGGAGATTGTGGACATTAAATCGTATGATGCAGGAGAGGTCAGGGTGGTAGCAGACAATCCTTTAGGTACTACTGAGCACACGGTGAAGCTGGACATCCAGCAGAGAGAGGACTTCAGATCTGTCCTGCGCCGTGCTCCTGAACCAAAGGCAGCAGAAGCTGCACATGAGCCAGGAAGGATTGGTTTTGAAGTGGTAAAGATGGAGCCACAGGCCGAGACGCCGCAGGACAGAGAAGTTGTTAGACTGAGAAAAACACAGAGAATAGTTCATGAAAAATCTTCTGAGGAAACAGAAGAACTCAAGAGCAAGTTCAAACGCAGAACTGAAGAGGGCTTCTACGAGTCCATCTCTGCTGTGGAGTTTAAATCTCGTAAAAGAGATGACTCTTATGAAGATCTGCTGAAAAAGACTAAAGACGAGCTGCTGCATCACTTGAAGGAGAAAGAAGAAGCTGAAAGGAAGAGGTTGGAGGAGCAAGGCCAAGTCACCATCCCCACCTTCAAACCAGAGAGGATCCAGCTCTCTCCAAGCATGGAGGCCCCACACATCCTAGAACGTATCACCAGTCAGACCTGTGCCCCAATGGACGAGGTCCGTTTCCGCATTCGGGTCATTGGAAGACCTGAGCCAGAATGCCAGTGGTTCAAGAACGGCGTTCTGCTGGAAAAGACTGACCGGATCTACTGGTTCTGGCCTGAAGACCACGTCTGTGAGCTGGTGATCCGAGATGTCACGGCCGAAGATTCTGCCAGTATTATGGTGAAGGCCGTTAACATTGCCGGAGAGTCTTCAAGCCACGCTTTCTTACTTGTTCAAGGTATGAAAGTGATCTTTTAGATCGTTTTCTATTCCGAGTGTCTTGACCTTGAAGAGGAATAGTAGAAAAACTGTAGAAGAACTGTAGATGATCTGAAGTTTGATAAGTCCTCACCTCATTAATGTCTCATTTATGTGTAATTACAGCTAAAACTGCTATTAGCTTCACCCAGAAGCTGGACGATGTCACCGCTAATGAAAAGGACACCATGATGACTTTTGAATGTGAGACCAACGAACCCTTTATCAAGGTCAAGTGGTTCAAGAACAACATGGAGATCTTCTCCGGAGACAAATACCGGATGCACTCTGACAGGAAGGTCCACTTCCTCTCTGTGCTGGTGATTGAGATGAAAGATGATGCAGAGTACACCTGTGCGGTTGTGGATGACGAGAACGTTCGGACGAGTGCCAGGCTGCATGTGGAAGGTAATCTAGAGTTCCTCCAGGAGTCAGATTGTCTTGTGTTGGTCTTTGTTTGAATCTCCTGGTTGCTGATGTTCGCCCAGGTGCTGCTCTCGAGATCACCAGACACATGGAAAGTATTGAGGTTCCCGAGACTTATGCCGGAGAGTTTGAGGTGGAGCTCTCTCGTGAGGATGCAGAGGGCCGCTGGTTCTTTGGAGAGACAGAGATTTTCCAAAGCAATAAATATCTGCTGTCCTCACGCCGAGGACGTCACACCCTGTCTGTGAAAGATGTCCAAAAGAAGGACCAGGGCAAGTACTCCTTTGTATGTGGAGAGCTGAGGACCAGCGCGTCACTCAAAATGAAAGGTGAGCTATCAGGAACTCTTTCTGAATCTGATCTTTTAACAATCTAGTTTATAAGCAGATTAGTGATGATTCCTGTGTGTGTTTCTCCACTCAGTGCGCCCGGTGACTTTGATGCAGCCACTAACTGACCTCACTGTTTGTGAGGGCGACATTGCTCAGCTGGAGGTCCGCTTCTCCCAGGAAAATGTGGAGGGAACGTGGATGAAGAAAGGTCAGCCTATCACAGCCTCGGATCGTGTCCATATAGTCATCGACCGGCTGGTTCATAAGTTGCTGCTTGAGAACGTTAGCAATGAAGATGCCGGTTCCTACTCGTTTGTTGTTCCCGCTCAAGATATCTCCACCTCTGGAAAGCTGAGCGTTCAGAGTGAGTCACGCTGACCGTGTCAATTAAATAAATCCTCTTCACAACATTTAATAGATGTTTTTGGTCTTTTGTTACAGCCATCAACATTGTAGTTCCTCTAAAAGACGTTTCCTGCATTGAGGGGACCAAGGTCGTCATGGAGTCTAAGATCTCTGCTCAGGATGTCAGTGCCGTTAAATGGTATCACAACGACAAACTACTGATAACCAGCGATCGCATTCAGATGATTACAAAGGGCACCAAGCAGCGTCTGGTCTTCTCTCGGACCTTCGCCTCTGATGAAGGACGTTACAAGCTGGTGGTTGGAAAAGTGGACGCTAGCTGCTCAATGCGCGTTGAAAGTGAGATCCTGCTTCTTCTGTTCAGGTTTCCTGTTCTCCAGCTGCTTTAGGTGCTAACCGGTCCTTCCTCTTTTTACAGAGATCAACATAGTGAAGCACATGGAGGACAAAGTTTGCTCCGAGTCCCAGAACGTCACCTTCAGCGTAGAGGTATCTCATCCTGGAGTCGAGCCGGTCTGGACCTTTGCTAACCAGCAGCTGAAAGCAGGACCCAGGTACAAGATGGAGTCCAAAGGAAAAGTCCACTCTCTGACGGTGCTCGACACCATGAAGGATGAAGAGGGACTGTACATGTTCCACGCTGGCGAGAAGACTTCCAGCGCTATGCTAACTGTCTCAGGTATAATCGCACTCCACATTCACATTCACGGCTAAACGTTCAACCAATCAAACATGACCCTGTCACTGTGCTGCCTCCAGGAGGAGCCATCACACGGCCCCTTCAGGACGTGACGGTGGCAGAGTCTCAGACAGCCATGTTTGAATGTGAGGTGGCCAACGCCGACGCAGAGGGCCAATGGCTGAAGGAGAACAAGCCAGTGGAATTCAGTGAGAATGTGTTGAGCGAGATGGATGGAGCCGTGCGACGCCTGGTCCTCACCATCACCCGACCACAGGACATGGGAGAGTTTAGCTACCAGGTGGCCAACTCCAAAACCACCGCCCTCCTCAGGGTGGAAGGTAAAAAACATGTTCCTTAAAGCATTCGTGGACCAAGTGTCCTCACATTGTGGACCTGATGTCATTCATTGTGTCCTCAGCCGTAAAGATGAAGAAGACTCTGAAGAACCAGACGGTGACGGAGACACAGGACGCGGTGTTCACACTGGAGCTGACACATACTGATGTCAAAGGCTCTCAGTGGATTAAGAACGGCGTGGAACTGCAGAGCGGCGACAAGTACGACATCAGCACGGAGGGCAAGGTGCACATGCTGAGGGTCAAGAAGTGCAATACACAGGACGAGTCCGTCTATTCCTTCAAACTGGGCAAGCTGACGGCCAACGGCCGCCTCAACGTGGAGAGTGAGTGTAAAGTGCATGCCGGTGTGTGTGGGCGGAGTCACAGAGCGTCAGATTTCAACTTGTGGTTTTCTTCGCAGCCATAAAAATCATAAAGAAGATCAAAGATGCGTCATCGCTGCTGGACAGCACCGCCTCATTCGAGCTGAGCCTATCACACGATGACGTGCCTATCAAATGGATGTTCAAGGGGGCGGAGCTTAAGCCCAGCAATAAAATCAGGATTCTGTCAGAGAGTAAGGCGCACAAGCTGCTGCTGCAGAACGTGGACGCCAGCGACGGAGGAGAGTACACAGCAGTGGTTGGACACCTGCAGTGCAGCGCCATGCTCACTGTGGAGGGTACGATCTATCTGTCTATATCTATATCTATACATCTATCAATTTATCTACATCTATGTATCTATCTATAACACAGCTTTGTTTATTATAGATCTAGAAATCTAGTAGTTTAAGGCTAAAGCTAGAAGAAGAACAGACTCTAGTGTTATTGATGAGCTAACGTAGATCTCTCTTTCCTCCTCAGCTCTACGAGTCACCAAACCACTGAAGAATGTGACGGTCCCAGAGACGCAGACAGCCTCCTTTGAATGTGAGGTGTCTCACTTCAATGTTCCGTCCATGTGGCTAAAGGACGGCGTGGAGATTGAGATGAGCGAGAAGTTCAGGATCGTGGTTCAGGGAAAGCTCCACCAGCTAAAGATCACCAACACCAGCAGGGACGACTCAGCTGAGTACACCTTTGTCTGCGGGAACGACCGCGTGTCGGCCACGCTCACCGTCAGCCGTAAGACCACCTTCAAAGTCCGCCCCTTCAAACCCCAACCCTGAGACAAGCTGTCCCTGTGCCCACCCCCGCTAAAATTTGTTCGTCTGACCCCACCCCCTCCTTTAAACCCATCCCTCTGACCCTCCCTTAAACTAGTTCATCCCTCCCTTCAACCAGTTCGTCCGACCCCCTCCCTTCCTTATCAGTCCCTCTGAACCCCTCTTTCCCTTAAACCCGTCCCTCTGTCCCTGACCCTGCCCCTCCCTAGTCCTTCAAAGCATGAGGCATGCTTATTGATCAGATCAATAAAGAAGTTAAACTGAACGCCCCTCTGGTCTGTCTTGGTCTCGTCCCCAACACGACCTTCACTAATGCTCACACTAACGTCACACACACCTCAATGTGCGTCAGTCAGACTAAAGTAACTTAATTTTCCTATATTTATAATTAATGCTCACACTAACGTTTCTATGTCACACACCTTTAGCTTGGGCTCAGTCCAACTAAACTAAGTATTATTGGATGAAAGCAACAGCTTTTTCCTTTTCATAACATAAAGGAAAACAACATGAAATTAAATCTTTAATAGTTTGTAACTGTAAAGATTTTACATTTGAACTTTTTGCTTATTTTTAAGAATATAATATTTCTTTAACATTTGAAACATTTATTAGATTCTTTGTGTGTTTTGATTCTTTTCCATGTGAGAAACAAATGGAAATAACAGTTGTTTTATTTAACCCAGTCTGACCTGCTGATGTGCGCCTAATGTTTGTGCTTGGAGCTAACTGTTAGACGAGCGGCTAATTAAAATATGTGTAACGTGATTATTTGCGCACCCAGAGGTTCCAGTGTTCCCAGTCTGTCTGAATCCAGGCCTGAACAAAGCAAAACTCAGCATTTGGAGTTAGACGATGAACTGATGGAAGAATATTAATGTTTAAAGTTAAAGCATTTCCAGTAAAATATCACACGTCAAAGTCCAGATGGAGTGGATTCAGACTACAGAAACACGTTAGGAACGCAAACGAGGAGACGTTCTGCTGATCTAGTGTCGCTGTTAGACGATGCTCCACAGAACACTGGAAGAAGAACTTAGCCTAAGCTAAGCTAAGCTAGCCCAAGTGTTCAACATGGACTGGGAGCAGAAACCAGTGTCAGACCAGCACTGAAGAGGGACTTCATCTGAGTGCTGGTCCAGAACGGACTGGGAGAAGCTGCAGAAGCAGGAGCTTAAAGCTAGTTTGGTTTTAAACGGTTCTCAGTGTTTTATGATGACACAAATGTCTTTTCCTTCTCACATGTTTGAAACGCACGCGGTCAGACAGAGTGATTGCGTTCACGTGGTGAAACTGTTGATTTGTTAACGTGTGGCAGGGTGACGAGCTCTGACAGTCCTGTCCTTTTCTGCATCCACAGCCGTTCTCATCACATCCATGCTGAAGGACCTGAACGCTCAAGAGAAGGACACCATCACCTTCGAGGTCACCGTCAACCACGAGGGCATTGTCTACAAGTGGCTGAAGAACGGCGTGGAGGTGAAGTCCTCGGAGCGTTGCCAGGTCCGCAGTCGGCAGGCCACACACTCGCTCACCATACGGAACGTCCACTTTGGAGATGGAGGAGAGTACCAGTTCGTCTCCGGCTCTGCTGCCAGCGCTGCCAACCTGTTTGTGGAAGGTAGCGTCATCAGAACCTTCTCATCATTTAGAACCACTTTGAGGACTTCTTTTTAACAGTCTCTCTTTGTATTAAACAGTCTCAGTTAGTGATAAACCTCTACAGCTCAGTCCAAGTCAGTGATGTTAAAGCAGGAGGATTCTCTCTTCTGATTGGTCTGTTTTTAGCCCGTATGATCGAGTTCACAAAAAAGATCAAAGACATCCAGATCACAGAGAAGAAAAAAGCCGTCTTTGAGTGTGAAGTCTCTGAGCCCAACATCCAAGTGATGTGGATGAAGGATGGACAGGAGCTGGACACCAGCGAGGAAAGGTACACACACACACACACACACACACACACACACACACACACACACACACACACACACACACACACACACACACACACACACACACACACACAGTTCCTTAGATCTTCTCTCCTATTCTCAGGTACGTGGTGACAGCAGAGAAGTATGTCCATCGCCTCATGGTTCAGACGGTCCGGATGTCCGATGCTGGCGAGTATTCAGTCGTGGCCGGATCGAGTGTGTCCAAAGCTCATCTGACAGTTGAGGGACGCGATGTCCGGATCTCTGAACCTGCTGAGAGAGACATCACCGTGAGATTCTCAGGTCACTGGTCCAGGTGCTGGTTTTGAGCAAATTCCTTTAGTCCGTTCTTCCTTTGCCTCAGGTTCTGGAGAAACAGAGGACGTCCATAGAGCTGGAGGTGAACGAAGACGACGTGGAGGGCCGCTGGCTGAGGAACGGAGTGGAGATCCAGTTCTCCACGGAGGAACGGTTCAGCTACGTGACCATCAGACGTCTGCACAGACTCACCATCTCTGAGACCTTTAGGAGTGATGCTGGAGAGTACACCTTCATCGCAGGAAAGAACCGCACCACAGTTCACCTCAGGGTCAATCGTAAGTCCTGCAGGGGGCGCCGCTCACCCTGGGAGGGACTTAGTACAAACATTCCCACAGTAAATCACAACCATGAGATCACAAACATTTTTACACTGATGTACTGCTAATGTCAGTAACATCCAGAGTCCTGAAGAGTAGAACAGAACATGTGTAAAGCTGACTTTGATCACATGACCATGAGGAAAAACTGGTTAACAGAGGTGACAAGTAACGAAGTACAAATACTTTGTTACTGTACTTAAGTAGTTTTTTTTGGTATCTGTACTTTACTTGAGTATTTCTTTTTTTGGCAGCATTTTACTTTTACACCTTACTTTTTTAAATAAATATCTGTACTTTCTACTCCTTACATTAAAAAAATGTACTTGTTACTTTTGATATCTTGGAAGATGACTTCACAACATAAAAAGACGCAAAGCTTGAAACATTTTATTTACAAATGTTGTCTATAATGAGTGCTAAATTCTCCAGATTTTACTTATTCTATGTAACAGTTTTCTACAAGATTATAAAAAATAAAAGATATGGAATTTTCTGGTTTAAAAACCCTGTCTTATTATTGAAGGAACATTTGTTTTACTTTTTTGCTTAAGTACATTTAGTAGCATGTACTTTAATACTTTTACTCAAGTAAGGGAGAAACTTCAATCAGTCATTATTTATTCCAGTATCTATACTTTCACTTGAGTAGTGAAGACTAGTACTTTTGCCACCTCAACTGGTAAATAAAGCCTTGAGAGCCTTGGTGGTGATGGTGTCTGATGAGTTTGTCTTTCCACACCAGTCCCAGAGCCTCCTCAGATCGTCCGTCACATGGTGCCTCAGACGGTGGAGGCTGGGAAGCCGGCGCGGTTCTCAGTGCAGGTCAGCGGGGTTCCTCCTCCCCAGGTCAGCTGGTACAAGGACTCCCAGCCTCTCTCACCTGGCTTCAAATGCAAGTTCCTGCATGACGGCACCAAGCACACGCTGCTGCTTATCGAGGTCTTCCCTGAGGATGGCGCCACCTACAGCTGTGAAGCTAAGAACGAGTGCGGCTCCGTCACTAGCTCCGCATCCCTTAGGGTGGAAGGTACAACCAACACACACGCTAACATTTAGCTGAAGGTAGAACTTTTAGCCACACTTAAGACTTCAGACACTAATGACCAACAGATTGAGTGACTAAACAAAGCCAGAGGCCACTTGACCCTTCCTATTAAAACCAGATCAAGGCCACATCCTCCCCATCCTGGTTCAGGCCTGTTCCTCTCTCACTGTGAGATGATTCTGTTCTTTCAGTACCTGAGGTGGCTTCCCCTGAGTCGCCGTCACTTCCTGCTCCTCCCGTCATCGTGTCGCCCATCAGCAGCACCTCAGCTAAGGAAGGAGAACCAGCTCGGTTCCAGTGCAGAGTCCGAGGAGGCGGTATGATAACTTTGTGTGTTTCACTGCTTTACCTGTACTCAACAAATGTTTAGTAGAGGTAAAAAAGACTGAAACAGGAAGAAGAATTAGAGTTGTCATGGTTACCTTTGCAGACAAAATGAGACAAGCAAATTAAAATAGAATCAATCCTAAAGAAATACCTAAACAAACGTGACAAAAGAAGGTTGAGATTCACGTGGATTTCAAAGTAAAATGATCCTTCAACACGTGACACTGCAGGGTGCTGATTGGACATTGCCATTATTCCCCAGTGTTCCGATTGGTTCTCGCTCAGTGCTGACGTCCTCTTTCTTGGTTCCAGACGTGAGGATCAGCTGGTTCCATGGTGACGTGGAGATGAGGCAGTCGGACTTGTGTCGCATGTCTCAGTTTGATGACGTGTGTCAGCTAGAGGTGTTAAAGGTCTACGCTGAGGACGAAGGACAGTACAGCTGTGGGGTGACCAACAGTGCCGGCACCGCCTCCTGCTCTGCCTCACTGACACTGGAGGGTGAGTTTGACATGTGTGTCTGTCGGTAGGTTTACTGTGAGTCATTAAACAAGCAGCCCCCCCCCCCCCCGCTGTGGGTCTATTGTGCTCCCCCTTCCCAGTCCTCGCCACAGTATGGGTGGAGCAGAACAAGTCAACACACACTTTGTTTCAGGTCCAACTCAAACCAGTTTGGTCGTCCTGCAGAAACTGAGTCAGAAACCCATCTTCATCCAGCCCCTCTCCAGCTGCACCGTAGCTCACGGCGCGGTGGCGCGGTTCCACGCCCTCGTGTCTGGAACCCCGCCGCTCCATTTGGACTGGTTCCACAACCAAGATCCGGTGCAACCGGACAAGAACGTGGTGTTCCACTTTGACGAGGCGAGCGGTGCCGCCACGCTCATCGTGGTAGACGCCTTCCCCGAACATGCGGGACAGTACACCTCCATGGCCAGAAACCGGTGGGGGAAGGCCGTGAGCATGGCCACCCTCACCGTGAGCGCAGAGGAGGAAGGAGAAGGTAAAGGATCATCATCGAGCACTGAAGACTGCAACTAACTCACGACTCCTCCCTCAGAGCACCTCCTCCTCTGACATCACATCCTGTGTGTTCCCAGTGTTCCTCCTTAGTAACTCCGCCCTCTGTAGGAATGTGTGGTGGTTTCTAATTGATTTTGGACCAGTTTCAGTATCACCTTGTGGGCAAGTCTGAACTGGTTCTACTGTTGTTTAATAGATAATTCATATTAAGAAATGTTCCAGTCCAACCTTCACTATATTAATGTTTAGACTTTAGAATTCTCTGACTGTTTCTTATGAGACTTTGTGATCCTGTCCTTCAAAGTTTCAGATGAAGGTCCTGAAAAAAAGACCTGCTCAGGAGAAAAGGCTGTGGTTGTTAAAGAATTTTGAATCATGGTGTGAAGCTCCGTGAGGAGAACTCTAACCATGTCTTCTTCCTTTGCAGTGACTCACGTCAGGGAGCAGATCGAAACCCGCGTTGAGCAGGAGGTCAAAGGTAAGCCTCCTGTCCTGGAGTAACGGAGTAGAGGAGCTGTTAGTGGGAGCTGTGGTCCAACCTGGAGTAAAGCTGGTGCTGCATGTGCTGGTTGGATCACAGCTTCCTCTTCAGTCCCTCAGTCTGCATGAACAGCTCCATGTCAACACGTCTCCTGGTGGATTCCTCTCTCAGACCTTCACTTCTTCTGCAGGCACTACCAAAGTGTCTTTGATGTTCTGCATCCAAAATGTTCTTTTTGTGTTGGCATGAGGGTTTCTATGATCTGTTCCCAGAAAAAGGCACAGGATGGTATCTTTTAAAGCTCTGGAACATGAACTGCTCTTTAAAAGATATGTAGGTTTGACTGCATCTGGAACTGAGACCTTCCTCTTGCAATATATTCCTTAGTCTGGCTTGCAGATAGTGGGATGTGGCTCCTGTTGTTTGTTCTCCAATAACACCAGTAAAACTATATTAGTTCGAATAAACGCCTTCTCACTGCGCTCTACCGCTCAAAGGTCACCTTTAAATGTAAGGATTAGAAAAGGGCGTTTATTCTCCTGTCTGCAAGTCAGGTAAGGATTACTGTAGCACGGACCAACAGCCGGAGCGTAAACCATGCCGACACTTTTGGAAAAATGCTCTCAATAATTAAACAATTTATCTTTTGAAGAAATTTCCACAGACGAAGGATCAAAACTCCCGCTGGTTTCTAATAAACAGAATCCAGTCTTGCGTTTATTCGAACCAATATGGTGAGTGACATAATTTCTTACAGCATTGTGACTCCCAGCATGCAATTTTTTCCATCAATGAATAATGAAATTGGTTTTAGTGTGCAGGCAGACGTCCAGCTGACCTTCTGCTTCTCTTCACAGAGACGCAGAGCGGCGCTGAGCTGAGAGCTGCTTTTTCTGACACCGAAGACTTTGTGGACCTTGGACTGGCGTTGTCCATCAGCTCATGGACAGAAAACATGAAACCGTCATTCACTAAAAAGCTGAAGCTGCAGTCGGTGCTGGAGGGAGAACCGGTGGAGATGAGATGTAAACTGACGGCCTTTCCCCCACCGACGGTCCTGTGGTTCCATAACAATAGGTCCATTCCCAAGGAGCGCAGACGGCGTATCTACACCAACAGCAGCATGCACATGCACACCACTGCTCTGGTAATAAGCGGTGTTAAAGAGAAGGACTCAGGCAGTTACAAAGTCATGGCGTTAAACTCAGAGGGTTCGGCCGAGTCAACGGCCTCACTTTTGGTCTCACTGAGGGAAGAACAGTCTGCTAACTACCTGAACTTAGCTCGACTCACGCATAAAGCCCATGAGCACGTAAATACCACGGCAGAGCAGCGGAAAGAGCAAAAGTTTAGGGTTGAACTCCGGTGTGTCGGGTCTCCCTTTGACAAAATGTCCAAAGCTCATCGAGGAAAAGCTCGGTCTAAACACGCCCTGGTGCGTACGGTCTACTTCAGATCCGCGTTTCATTCAAAAGAAACGGAGTCTGCAGTCGAGTCAAAGCCTTTAGAAACTGCATCTGAACTTGCTCCGTCTCCTCCACTCATGTTTGACAGGCCAGAACGCTTCAATGACCGGTTCAGTGATATCTACTGTGACCGACGCACCGGCGCTCAGTTCAGTGATAAGTTTAGTGACCGATGCAGCGACAGGTACAGTGAGAGGTTCAGTGACACAGAGAGCCTCCACAACGAGGTCAGAACCAAACTCAGCACTCTTCAAAAGGCAGTGAGACAGAAGAAGAGGCTCTCGGTCTCTACCATGTCCTCCTCTGAGTTTGACCTTGAGTCTGTAGTGAGTGAGTCCAGTTATGCAGATTACATCGACAAGCTCCGTGTCAAACCCGCCTCACTGCCCGATGTTCAGCATTTCAACGCAGCTTCTAGTTTGGGGGAGACACATAGGATGCTGTTTCAAGGTACAGCATCATCACTGGAGCTTTCCCGCCCCCACAGCAGGCACTCCTTTGAGCCCCAGTCCAGAACTAGAGCAATACAGATAATGAAAGGTGAACTTGTTGAAACAATAGAAAGACACACACAATTTACATCAGTTGGTTCCCCTGAGGAGACACCAGCGATAGAGAGTTTTGATCGGCCTCGGGGTGATTGTGGGTTAGAACAGATGTCAGGTTCACATCCAAGTGTGGTTTCAGATCCTGGAGTGAATGCTACAAATGTTAAAATGGAGCCGATTCACTCAGAAAGTGTGTTTGATTCTGAAAAGGCATCATATCCACCAACAGCAGTGACGTGTAGAGAATCAAATACAAAGGGGCCAAGTCAAGAGGAGATAAAGCGCATCATAGAGTCAACCAGGTCCAAGCCACTGACTGAGTTTTTTAGTGAAACTGAGAGAGCTGAACTCAGCACAAGATATTTTACCTCAGAATCATTGCAGAGAGAAGAATGTGGAAAAGTGCAGAGAACTTTGGGAGCTGATCCAGTCCAGAGTGAAAAAAGACTAGTTTCCTCAAAGATCAAAACATGGCAGCATGAAAGTCCAGAGTGTGAAAAAGAGTTTGATGCTGACTTC
Organism: Gouania willdenowi; assembly: GCF_900634775.1. Taxonomy (NCBI): domain Eukaryota; kingdom Metazoa; phylum Chordata; class Actinopteri; order Blenniiformes; family Gobiesocidae; genus Gouania; species Gouania willdenowi. Next base: position 524,230 of record NC_041064.1, read on the forward strand.
GATGTATCCATAGAGGCTGATACTCAGTACATGGAGCCCACGAGACTCAGGTACCCACACCATGATGTACTAATAGAGTCTTTGTCGCCTTTTAATGCTAAAAACGCATCCAAAGTAGAATCAAACATGGCTGTAACCATGTCGCCATCAAAGTCCTCTCAAGAACAAGCCAGAAGAGATGGTCCGAAGCTGTCAGCAGTGGATCAACAGCAAGAATATCCAAAAGCTAGGGCACCAATAATAGCTGTCAGACCTGAACAGGTTAAAGAAGAGGTTCCACAAAGGATGGTACAGAAATCCCCAAAAATAACCTTCAAAGCATCAGAAGTCAAAGAAGACTTAACACAGTGCCAGAGGTTTGACCACAGACTTGGATCATCTCCAAGGCTGATGAGGTCAACCAGAGAAGAGACTGTAACAGCAGACAGCAGAGAAGCTCACACCTCAAGGATGTTTGAGGAGGAGGAGGAACAGGACACTCTGAGAGCTCAGTATGAGAGAAGCCTGGAGGTCGAACGAATAGAGTGTGAGGAGAAACTACTCACTCTCAGGATCCGAAAATGGCAACAGGGCATGCGAATGTCAGAAGATGATTTGCCTATGCCACCTGAACTGCAGTACATGAAACCAGATGAGCCAGTTTACACTCGGCAGGAAACAGTAGTCCAAGATCAGACAGGACAAAGGCCCACAGTCCCACCTAGAGTCAAGGCCAGTCCAGTAGACACACACACAGAACCATCAGTTTCTCTTCTACAAAAATCCCCCAGAGGAAAGAGTCTACCAGCAGAGGTGAAATCAGAGGCAAAGACCACCTCCACAACAGAGAATGTGTTTGAGGAGAACAGAGAGGATGAAGAAAAACCTAAAGTACATGCTACCGTGTCAGAATCAAGATCACTAAGAGCCCAGGAGCAGGCAGAACAGGAGAACACATCAGCTCCACCACCCAAACCTAGAGTCGAGGAAAGTCCAATAGACACACAAACAGAACCATCTGTTTCTCTTCTGCACAAATCAATCAGAGTAAATGCTCCACCAGCGGAGGTGAAGTCGGAAGAAAAAAGAACTTTAACCACAGAGAATGTGCTTGAGAAGAACAGAGAGGACGGATTAAAACCTAAAGTACACATGGCCATATCAGAATCAAGATCACTGAGAGCCCAGGGGCAGATAGAACAGGAGAACACATCAGCTCCACCGTCCAAACCTAGAGTCAAGGCCAGTCCAGTAGACACACACACAGAACCATCAGTTTCTCTTCTACAAAAATCCCCCAGAGGAAAGAGTCTACCAGCAGAGGTGAAATCAGAGGCAAAGACCACCTCAACAACAGAGAATGTGTTTGAGGAGAACAGAGAGGATGAAGAAAAACCTAAAGTACATGCTACCGTGTCAGAATCAAGATCACTAAGAGCCCAGGAGCAGGCAGAACAGGAGAACACATCAGCTCCACCACCCAAACCTAGAGTCGAGGAAAGTCCAATAGACACACAAACAGAACCATCTGTTTCTCTTCTGCACAAATCAATCAGAGTAAATGCTCCACCAGCGGAGGTGAAGTCGGAAGAAAAAAGAACTTTAACCACAGAGAATGTGCTTGAGAAGAACAGAGAGGACGGATTAAAACCAAAAGTACACATGGCCATATCAGAATCAAGATCACTGAGAGCCCAGGGGCAGATAGAACAGGAGAACACATCAGCTCCACCGTCCAAACCTAGAGTCAAGGCAAGTCCAATAGACACACAAACAGAACCATCTGTTTATCTTCTGCACAAATCCCCTAGAGGAGAAAGTAGCACAGCAGAGGTGAAGTCCGAGGTAAAGACTACCTCCACAACAGAGAAGATGTTGTTTGAGAAGAACAAGGAGGACAGAGAGCTCCAACTGTCCGTGGAGAATTTGTCTGAGCTGAAGTGTGAGCAGCTTGTCGACGAAGAAGAAGCTTTGACTCAAAGGATCATGAAATGGCAACAGGATGTTCTGATGGAGCAGGATCGGGCTATGAAGGAGGACTCTGACTGGATCCAAGATTACCCAGCAGAGACGAGCACAGAGCAGAAACAACCAAAGGTGCAACATGACCTTCAGCCTTTTCTGGAAAAAACAGCCAAGGAGAAGTTTGTGTTGAGTGTGTCTGCAGACACAGAGGACATGGGTCTGCAGTTGGGGTCACCAGTCCAGGACCAAGGCACCAAGCTGCAGAGAGAATGTGAGGAGGAGGCTCTCACTCAGCGCATCCTGAAGTGGCAGGAGGGTGTCGGTGGACAGGAAGAACCTGATTGGTCTTTGAACACTCAGTGCAGACAGTCCCGCTCTACAAGCCCCGCTCACTTTACTCTCCCTGCCTCTGAAGACCAACCACACAATGTTTCTTCTCCAACACGTGTTTCTAAATCTTCACATCATCATCCTTCTACCAGTGGAGCTGATCTACAGGGTTTTCCCTCTCACGCCACATCACCAGTGACACATTCACCAAAGGAGGCAGAGTTATATCACAACTTAGGGGTGACATTTACTTCAGTCAGAGAGGAGACGAACAGACAAGCTCTCAGCAATTCTTCTGAGCTTTTCAGAGATAATTTGACCAACCAAAAAGGAACAAGAAGACCATCAAGCAAGGAGAATCTTCCAAAAACTAGCTCTGCAAGCCCAATTCAGTTTCCCACATCTCCATCTGAGAGCCAACCAGGTTGTGTTTCGCCTAAAGCACATCTGCTCCAACATAATCCAACTACCCATGCTGACTCACACCCTACTATATTTTCTCACTTGGCTTCCCAAACAAGACATTCTTCAATAGAGGCTGCTTTACAGCATGACAAAGGTGTAACTTCCACTCTGGTCAGACAGGGAACAAACCATCAACCTCCTCTAGTCCAAACAACCATTGACTTTAATTCGACTAAACAAAAAGAAACACCAAGAGCATTGAGTAATGAGGGTATTCCAACAACCAGCCCCTGCAAGCCTCAAATGTTTTCTCCTGTCCAAACAGCTAGTGGGTTTGAACAGTCTTCTCACATGATTTCTAAGGATATTTTCAGAGAGACTTTGACTGATCAAAAAGAAACTAGAAGACCATTGAGTCAAGATCATTTTCCAACAACCTGTCCAGTTCAGCTTCCTACTCCGCTATCTGAGAGCAAACCACAACGTGTTGCTCCTCTCGCATGTGTTCATCCCTCTACCAGTGGAGCTACTATCCAGCATTCTCCATCTTCTCACATTAGTTCTCCAATTAGATGTTCACCAATTGAGGCTACTTTACAACATGACAGAGGTATCACTCCTCCTGCAATCAGAAACAAAACTAGTCACCAATCGCCAGGTCAAATGTTTTCTCCTGTCCAAACAACTCGTGCCCATGATGAAGGGTTGGAACAGTTTCCTCTCTTGATTTCTAAGGAGATTTTCAGAGAGACTTTGACTGACCAAAAAGAGACAAGGAGACCATTGAGTAAGGAGAATCTTCCAACAATCAGTCCTGCAAGCCCAGTTCAGTATCCCATGCCTTCAACAGACAGAAAACCACATTGTGTTTCTCCTAAACTCTGCCTTTCTAAAAAGTTACCTTCTCTTCCTGATTTACAGTCTTCTTCAGCTTCTCGTACACCAATAGAGGCTGCATCACATCATGGTGCAACTCCGGTCAGTGAGAAAACAACCAGCCCGGCTCCTCCAGCTAAAATAACCTCTCCAGTCCAAACAACCATTGATCCTAATGAAGGGTTGGAACCCATTTCTGAAAGGGTTTCTTATGAGATCCTCAGATATAATTTGACTAATCAAAAAGAGACACAGAGATCATTGAGTGAAGAGAAGCCATCCAGAGAAGAAATCAGAGCAGAGGTGGAGGTTACAGAAAAGAGCAGTGAAACGAGGCAACATACGGTTTTATCAGGTGTAAACAGGAAAGAACAAGTTGGTGGGAAATATGGAATGATGCAAGATGAGAAAAGTCCCAAAAGTGTTCAGCGTGGAGTGGTAAAGGAAGAAAAAGTTGACGAGTCAAGAGATGAGAATAGATTTTACCCAAAGAGGGAGATGAAAAAGACAGAAGGAGAATCGACCGGTGGAGGCTTACGTCCACTGTTTATGAAAGAAACATCATCAGTTGATGTGAAAACTGGGGAGATGACAGAGTTTTTCTCCCAGTTCAAAGGTGACCCTCTGCCTACAGTGAGCTGGCTCAAAGATGGACACCCACTGAACCACAACCCTGACTATGACATCATCAGCAAATCCAACAAGTCAAAGCTTACTGTGTTCTACCCAACCACTGACCATGAGGGCAAGTATGACTGTGTCATATCTAACAAACATGGTAAATCCATCTGTAGTGCCACGCTCAAGATCTCTGACAGAAGAATCTCAAAGTCATCAGACTTCAAACAGAAAGTGGAAGAGACAGTTCAGAAAGAAAGTGTTACTGACAAGGAGCTTCAGGGTCTCATGGAAAAGGAAACTCTTGAGGTTCCTCAGGCAGCGGTCCATAGACGGGTCTCCTCAGGAGAAGATTTCACCTTGTCTTCAGTGGAAATCCGAGTCACGGCAGCCACACCTATTCCTGAGATGATGGAAGAATTTTGCACGGTCACACCTCAAGCTGTTACAGAGACGACTTCAGAGGTTTCCAGTGAGGAGGGAGGCTCTCAGCATATCAAACACAAGTTCACTTTCTCCTTTGATGCTGTCGGTGAAGCACCCCATATAGTTGTAGAACTGGAGAACATCACCTGCTCCGAGGGCGCCACTGCCATGCTTGAGTGCATCATCACAGGACAACCCTGCCCAGATGTCACATGGTACCGTGACACTGTTTGTCTCGAAGTGTCATCTGGAAAATACACGGCCCAAGTGAATGAGAATGTGTACAGGCTTTACATTGTGGATTTTAGGCCCAGTGATGCTGGACTGTACAAATGTGTTGCTAGAAACCAGCTGGGGGAGACTGCCAGCCTCTCAGAGGTGTCATTAGGAGATTTGAAGAAAGCTGTGCCATTTTTAGAGAGAGACATTGATGATGAGAGTTTCAAGCAGTTTGGAGAAACATCTGATAAACCTGTACTGTTACACCAAACTGCCCTTAGTCACCTTGAAGATGTTTTCAAACAGACTGAAGAACCAGCACTGAGCTCTGCGGCTAAGGGCCCCAGATTCAGACCTGCATGCTCTGAAGAACTTCCTACGATATCCGGGTGTGGTCTTCAGGCCTCTGCTGCTGTGATCAACATTTCTCAGATCAAACAAGTGTTTGAATCTGACTCTGTTCAAGAAGGGTTGATTTCTCCACCCTCCCCAGAGGATCAGAGGAAGATAGTTTCCCCAGAGGAGTTTTTACCCCTTGTTGCCATTTCCTCCAACTCGTTGGAACAAGTAACTCCTTTTAAAGAAAGCCACATTCATGGAGAACATACTGATCAGGATACTGATACTAAAACAGCAAGCCCAGGCCTCCTTAAAGCCCTTCAAACCACTTCAACACTTATACCTGGATCCATGGGGAGCTCACAGCCTTCTGAGGGAGCAGCTGTAACCGAATACCACAATACAATTAAACAGTTTGTGGATGAAGTGCAGAGTTCTCCAGATCTGATAAAGCCAAGGCCACTGAAAGCCTCTCAAGTCTCAAAAGCAGCAATTAAACCTGAGATTGTTAGCGAAGAGGTTGTGAGCACATTTGACCAAACAAGCAGCTTCATTCCTTTCGAAGTTGAGAAAGTACTTGCAATTAATCGTTCAGTTCGGCCTTCTGCACCAGTGGAGAGAGGCGTAAAATCCAAAACATTCCATGAAACCATCAAGACAGAGATCAAGAGAGGTGCTGCTGAGAAGTCTTCCTTTGTGCCGGTTTGTCCTGAGCGCTTGAAGAGTTTGGAAGGCCTCACAGATACTGGAAAACCTATTGATCGGGAGGAATGTACTGCTATTCCCAGTGATAAGCAAGGAAGTGAAGAGGCAATGCCTATTGTCGGGGATCTCGTTTCAAAAGGAAAAGAGTACGAGGCGGAGCTTATTCTAGTGCCGGAGCTCTCAATGGACAGTGGTGTCTTTGTAAGTTTACCAGACTCCCACACGGAGGGGACAGGGGAGTTACAGATGACAATAAATGTTGACATAAAGGATGAAGATAAGACCCAGGACAGCCAACCTCAAGAGGTTTCCACCAAACTTCAAACAGACATCAGAGATGCATCCCATGTCCAATGTGCAGAGTTTACAACCCAGAGAAAAGAAGAGGTTATTCCTCTTCCAACTGATAAAACTGGTGAAGCAGCAGTAATAATTTCCCCCATGGAGGAAGAGGAGGTCACGTTTGGAGCTGTTTACAATTTTTACAACCCTCCCACAGACTGGGGCCGACCCCTCTCTCCAGAGTCTGAGATGTCCATTGAGGTTGGCAGCACAGTAAGTGAAGACTTGCCTGTGACAGCCGAGCGGTTCTTCACTCCAGGCTCCTCGTCGGAGACTTCTCATCCAATAGCCGAGTCATTGCACACTCCCAAGTCTCTATCATCTTTCCATAGTCTCAGTTCTGACTCTCCTTGTGGGTTCCTGACACCACAGGAGTTTCCATTATCACCAGCTGAGCACATGAGAGCAACCTCAGGAGAGTCCAGTGATGTTTTCTTCTCCCCAGTTAATTTCTTGGCTTCTCCTGTTGATGAGTCAATCAAAGCAAACAGAAGCATTGTAAGTGAGACTCCTTTCCTGACTCGGGCTGAGGGTTCTTTGGGACTTTCGAAGCTTAAAGAAAAAGTACAGGGAATTCCTCCGGCTTTCCTTAAACCCCTCACAAAGAAAAGAGTGTTAGAGAATGACTCCCTGGCTTTTAATGCTGAGGTCTTTGGTCAGCCTTTCCCTGAGATCAGGTGGTTTTGTAACAAAACCCAAATCATGCCAGACAACAGGATAAAAACGAGTAGAGACGGTGATAGTATCTCACTCCTCATTGACAACATCACAAAAGCTGACCAGGGAGAGTATATCTGTGAGGCTGTGAATTATGTGGGCGAGGCCAGAAGCGTTGCGCTCGTGGTTGTTGTATCACAGGACGTGCAGTTCATGCCTGCCCCACCTGCTGTCACCCATCAACATGTGATGGAGTTTGACGTAGAGGAGGACGATTTGTCTCGTTCTCCATCACCGCAGGAGATTCTACTTGAAGTTGAACTGGATGAAAACGAGGTGAAAGAGTTTGAGAAGCAGATTAAGATAATTACTATTCCAGAGTACACAGCAGACAACAAGAGCATGATCATATCCCTGGATGTGCTGCCAAGCCTTTACGAAGAGGCGGGTGTAGATTTCGTGACTCAAGAACACGATAGTTTGAAATCGATTTGAGGTTACTGAAATGCCCCGAGGTTCATTAATCCCATCTGTGACATGGAGACCCCAGAGGGCACCACTGTCATCTTTGAATGCTCGCTGATGGGGATGCCTTCTCCCGTTGTGTCGTGGTTCAGAGGTGACCGGAAAATTCCTCACCACAGCAAAAAGTTTCTTCCATCTTATGACGGAGACAACCACTTTTTGAAGCTGTGTAAAGTGAGCACACATGACAGTGGAGTGTACACCTGCAGGGCCATTAACACTGTAGGGGAGACTTTGTGTCGGGCCTCATTGATGGTGATAAATGCCAAGGCCTTCTCAGGAAAGACTCGAGGAAGGGAGCTAACCGCTGTATCACTGGGTAGTGCCAAAGTTCAGCCTCAGAAGTTTGACTTGGTGGTGGGCAACACGTCCTTTGATGGTGAGGAAGTGTCAGAGATTGAGCTGGAGTTTGAGTTTGAGCAGGAGGCTGATGATTCCCAAAGGGCAGTGAGGCTGGTGGCTAACACCGACAGCGAGACCAGTGAGCAGGGACACAAATATGTCAGCGTCAACTTTGATGTTTTTGCAGAACCAGCAAAAGATGACAAAGTTGACTTTAAAGGGAAGTCAACTGAGATGTGTAGCTTCCAGTTTCAAGTAACCGAAATGCCACCGAAATGTGTCATTCCCCTGACAAATGTGACGGCCGCGGTGGGAACACCGGCTATCCTCCAATGCCTTGTTAAGGGTAAACCCAACCCCACTGCAGAGTGGTTTAAAGATGGCGACCAGGTAACAGACAGCAGGTGTATAATCCAGGAGAAAACTGTAGGTCACTTCAATCTCCTCATTACCAACGTGACTCCGAGTGACGCAGGCGAGTACAAGTGCTTTATCCAGAACAGCGCCGGCTACACTGAGTCCTCCGCTTTGCTTAAAGTGTTTTAGTACGACGTAGATGACTGATCAGTTTAACCTTTGGTTTGTCTTCTCTCAGTGAATCTGTAGCTATCTGTTTTATTCTAAGGTAAGACTTCAATCAGGGGTGGCAAACTCTTTTTAATTCACAAGCCATAAGTAACCCAATTTGATCTCAAGTATTTTGCCACGTATGAACAAAGTATTGAAGTTACTGTAATATACAAACAATAAATTAGAGATTTAGAAATCAACCTAAAAAGGTCAAATGTCACTTCAAGCAGTTTGATGAAAACAAAAGAAATCGATTCAAAATGTAAATTTGCTGTGGTCGCTGATGTAAAACAAAATGTTTTGTGTATCTTTGGTAGGATCTGTTTGCCTTAGATCAGTGGTTCCCAAACTGGGGTACATGTTCCCCTAGAGGTACAAAAGCACATTGAAGGGAGTACTCAGATAGGAAAATTTTAAAATAACCATGAAATGTTATTAGTTTCTTTTTAGGTTGTTTTTTGGACAAATTCAGCACAATCTAACAGTACTTTCACTCAACAAAAGATTATATATTTTTTTAATTTATTGAAACAGGATTATTTTATGCTGCAAAGGCCATTTCATCACATTTAATAATAGGAGAAATTAATTAGCTACATTTCACAAAGGAGATTGTTGAAGAAATCACATAAAAGTTGTAGTTCACCTAAATTTCACTCTAACTTACACTAACTGTTTTTAATGTGTACATTAAACCTTAGGGAATCAATGTTCGAGACACATTTAGCGGTTTAGAGCCCACTGTTTTCACAAATGAAAATCATCTGAAATTATAGAGAGGGTACTTATATATATGATATAAAGAGGATACGATGATTTGACAAAAATGTGAAGGGGGTAAACAGGACGAGAAAGATTGTCAAAGGGCGCTAGGTGGGGCTACACCATGGGCAGGACGCCAGTCCATTACAAGGCAAACTCAGACAGACTCACTCCAATTCACTGCTACAAGAAATGTATAGATTCCAAATAACCTAACACATCTTTTTATCCTAACACACGTGTTTTTGGATGGTGAGAAGAGAAAAGGATGGGGAGAACATGCAAACTTCACACAGATGGAGCAGGAGCAGGACACAGAAAGTGGTCACATGGTCCTAATGATATGGCTAGTGTGTGTTAGGTATTGTAGCAGAGACTAAAGCAAAGAAAAAACTGATACGTAACTTTAAACAAAGTGAAAGTGAAGCCTATATGTCGGTAACATGTCGGACTGATTGCTTTTTGTTTTATAATTTCTCGTGTGGTTTTGAAGAGTTTCTCTGGAGGTTTGAAGCAAATAGTGACTTTAAGACAGATAATACTGTGAAACCTTGTTAGAAATGAAGATGTTTTTGTAAATATGTTTGACATTTACACGTAGAACAGCTATTGCTGAGATAGAGATGAACTGTACATTTTCAGTTTATATAATAAAATATGTGGTAATATAAAGTCAAAGTCTGATGCTTTTTGTTTTTATGGGAATTCATCAGTGTTACACATCAACTATAATGGTTAATGGTAACTGATTATATGATGTATGATAAGAAAATCAAATTCTCATAAAGGGTTTGTTTGTTTGTTTTCATTTAGATCCCCATCAGCTATACTGCAAAAGCAGTGGCTATTCTTCCTGGGGTGGTCTACATCTCAGACTATACTGTATATGCATTAATACAACAAACAGATTAGATAACAAGTACAAACAACATTGACACAGAAAAATAAATATAACCAAAATAAAACACAATAACCAAAGCATACATAGTACTGTACATAACATTAACCAAAATACACACATCATAGAAATACTAAAAATAAACTGAATTAATAATTGATTAAAAACAGCCTTACATTGCATATTAAGGTCCAGGACACAAATACATAGTTTAATTATCTAATAATTCCTATTCTTGAGTAAATATGAATAGTCTAACTCTTTTAAAAAAAACAATTGTATACATGCTTGAGTTCCAATGCCACCATAACGCATCATTCTCTGTGTTTGATTGGAGCGACATACGAGTAACACTAAACCACTCTCACTGTTGCAACCCCCTCTAGGATGTGATGTCAAGGCTTGAGGGGCCGCAACATAAACAAGACGCAACAGAGAAATCAAAGGTTATCAAAAGTATTTATTAACAAAATTCTAAAAGTATCAACAGAACAAACTAAAAGGGACTGGAGACCCTGGCCAAACTGAACAAAAGTAGGGAGGACACTGGGCCAACTCTATACAGGGCCGTCGTCCCAGCGTCCACCCTCTAAACTACAAAAACATACAAAACACTAAACTACAGGAACACGAAAACAGGACTACCAGAAATCTCCAGTCCAAACTAAAACAACAAAATTACAAAGATGTCCAGTGAGGAGCAGCAGAACTCTCCTCACATGTCTGCTGATGGTCAGTTATTGTGCCTCCCGCTTTCTGGTCCTCTCAGCCCTTTATAAGCTCCTCCTCCCTCTCCTACCTGATTACTGATGTGAGCCAGGTGTGTTAGGAGAGAAGAGGAAGGGCAGGCTAAATTGGACTAAATTCAGCAGACAGATCTTGACTGAGAATAATACCAATTTCATTTTTTAACCGCATCTCAATTGTTTTTTTGCCATTTGACACAATTAGGTTTTCATTCAACATTCATTCCATGAGCCATGTTGGGATATTTTGCAGGACGAAGGAAACCTTTACAGAAGTGGTTTAGTAATAAAGAGACGGTCTATTCATTAAATCAAATGTTGAGTTGAGTTCTCATGGACTTCAATGATGACATTGGGGAGGTTCCTCTTCAACATTCCTTTAACTTGTATTTTTTACACATACACACACACACACACCTAAAAACAGTCCTTTTGTTGACTTTGTGTTGCGCTTTCCTTAACTTTTCTTGACAGAGCGCTCTAGCACCACCATCACCTCGGTGCAGGAACAGGAGGAGAGCTTCTCCACTGGTGTCCACCTAACACACAAAACAAAAACACTTGAACTCAAACCAGAGGCAAAACGTTACTCTTCCTCCTTGGAGAAGAAAAAAGAAAAGCCAGTTTTCCTGAGTCAACTTTTGCCAGTGGTCGTGAGCTCTGGAGAAACGGCCCGGTTCTCCGTCAGACTGTCAGGTTTCCCAAAGCCGAGCGTTCAGTGGTCGCACAACGGTAATGTGATCCACAGCTCCTCTGAGTTCAGACTGATTGAGGAACAAGAGGTTTACATGCTGGTCATCACCAAGGTAACGGCTGAATATGAAGGCGAGTACTCGTGCACTGCAAGCAACAGGTTTGGCCAGACCACATGCACCACGTACCTGGAAGTGAAAAAGCCAGACATTAGTCAGGCAGAGAAATGGGTTGAGAAGATGTTCAAAGTTACAGGTCGGCCTCCAGTGTTTGTGGTTCAGATCCAGCCTGTGAGAATCTCTGAAGGGAAGGAGATTTGCTTTAGTTACACAGCTAGTGGTGATCCAATTCCCAAAGTGAATTGGTTTAAGGGGGCTCTCCAGATTCATCCCAGTGCAAATTGTGTTATTGTGGCAAAGCCAGATGGGTCTGGTTTCCTAAATATTAAGAATGTTAAACTGGAGGACAGTGGTTTGTACGCTGTCCAGGCCTCTAATACATTTGGTGAGGCGACCTGTAGTGCAGAGCTGGTTGTGTTTAAAGAAACTGTTTCTCACAAACAAGAAACAATGACTGTGATTCAGAAGAAAGGCTATAAGGTGTCAGTGAGTGAACAGGCCACAGAGTCTCGTTTGTTCCAGGTCAGCCTTCCTGGACAGGACAGATCCGGTTCAGACCAGATGGTCTACACCATTGGTACCGAAGCCCGGCAGATTATTCCCAGTGAGCAGGTCGGCTCGCTCACAGAAGCTGATATTTCAGCTGCAACTGTTGACCGCGAGCGACTGGCACACCAGGCTGCAGTGCTGCAGGCTCATGAGGTGGAGGAGAGGGTCATTGTGGTACCTAGTCCTCCACCGGAGGTGTCGGCTGTTTACAACAAACAGCTTCAAATGGCTACCTTCACTTCAACCGTTAATGAGAGCCAGGACCTCATGGAGCAGCACTGTGATCGCATCCAGAGCCCAGAGGTCACTGTTCTCCAGGCAGGTCAGCAGAAACAGCAGAAAGTGATGTCAGCTGTTGCCGAAGAAGTCACCCCCCTATCCATAGTGAACACTCAGCCACTGGCTGACAGAAGGTCTGCTACGGTCAGACCCAGCTCAGAGCCTAAACTCCCCATCAGTGGACACCAGGTTGAGTCTCAGCTGCCCATCCTCAAGGAGCAGTCTCAGGACTTACCTGGGACACACCAGGAAAAGGGTTACAAAGTGACAGAGGGTGTTAAGATCTTATATTCGGCTCAGTCTGCAGAAAGTCGGGTGCTCACTGAGGGCCACACAGCTGGGCTGGAAACACTGGGCTCTCCTCAGAAGTCCTCTGTTCAAAAGGAACAGCACCAACATGTTCAGATCTCCATCAGTGAGTCCAAACAAACTCTGTCAAAGGAGGCGGAGTTCTCAATGCAGAGACCTGCTGAAGAGGCAGCGTTCTTCCTGACTGATCAAGTCCTGAAAGCAGCTCTGAGTGCTGAGGAGAAGCAGCTGCTGAAGGCTGAACCCACTCAGCAGCTGCTCAGTCTGGACAGTGCCACATCGGTTCAGTCTCAGGTAGAAGGAGAGCAGGTTTTGCACCTTCAGGTCTTCACAGACCAAGACTTCCTACCGTCTGAGACAAGCTTTACCTGTGAGAAACCGGTGCCTGAGCAAGCTGGAAGTAGGAAGAGTCCCACCTTGCTGCACACCGTTAGCCAAGACCAGCAGACCACTGTTGGCTGTGAGGACTCTGCAGAGTTTGATGCAAAGGTCACCACGATGACTGTGCAACCCATAAAAGAGCCTCAGACTCCACTTCACCTCCAGTCCACCCAGCCTGTGGAGGTGATGCCCAAAGAGGGCACCCTCATAATGGAGAAGCCTGACATGCAGGTAGCCGCCCAGAAACAGGAAAAAACCAGGAGCCATGCAGCCACTTCTGAAGAAAGGAGGGAGATCAGTGCAGATTATCATTCTGAGCTGGATCAGTCAGTGACCGGAGTCCAGCCTCAGCTCAGAATTGAACCCAGACCTCAAAACATCCTCCAGCTCTCCAGCCAGCCAATGCAGCTGCCCAAAGAGATGCCTATCACTAGCAAGGTGAAGCAGCAGAGAGCTCTGGTACAGAAGGAAGAGCGATGGAATGTGATGCACATCCCCACTGTAGCTGACAGTCAGACCCTGGAAGAGGGTCACACTGAGAGTGTGTCTTCTGTGGACAAATTCACCTGTGGGACTGCTCTGGAACCCAAAGTGCCGACTAAACCCATCCAGGTTGAAGAGAAAGAGATATCCACTGAGAGCAGCATCCAGCTGGAGGCCACTCAGCAGGACTTTGCTGTTCAGATCCAGGAGGGCCAGTCAGTCAGGCAGTCCATCATGATGGATGAAAAGAGAGTCCTGATGGGGGAAGTGTCTGAAGAGATCACCAAGTCTGAGTCAGTCAGTGTGTCTGTCAGCACTCAGCCAAAGCTCTCTTTGATGGCTTCAGAGTCAGAGGAAAGTATCCCTTTCCCCAAAGAAATGACTTTCATGATCCAGATCCCTAAACCCTCCAGCTTGAACATCCGCAGTCAGCTCAGAGACTCTCTTCAGTCCGCTGTAGCCAGTGAGCAGCCGGTGTTGCTGGCTGATGTTGTTCGGAGCTTACAGGTTGTAGAAGTGCAGGAGGTCATGGTTCAGAGGGAACCAAAACGATCCCTGTTCTCATATCAAATCACCAGTGCCGGGGCACCCATTGAGATCACCTTAGCTTTTGAAGGCAAATATCCTCAAACTGCAGACCTCAGGACTGAGCTCCAGGCAGCTCTTCACTCCATCGTGTTCCAAGAGGCTCAGATCCTCAACTCTGAGCAGCCGGGCACCATGCAGCTGGACAAGCCCCAGAGAGGCGCAGTCAGCTTGGCACGCTCAAAGCAAGTGCAGTCCTCCGTGGTGGAGACTGTGAGTATGGTAGAGAGCGCACTGGACATCCCTGCTGTTAAATCCCAGGCTGCTGCTGCAGTAAAGGCTCAGACCAGAATGGTGATGGAGCGTGCAGCAGCTGAGCAGAAGTTAGTGGTGCTGGAGTCCAGGACGGCCAAGGTACAGCAGTCCTCACAGGTCAGGGTCTCTACCGAGGCACACATGGCTGTTCAGCAGTCTGTGCAGCTTTCAAAGCAGGAAGTAAAGTCAATAAGTGTTAAAATGCAGAAAAAAGTCACGGCGGCAACAGCTGTTAGCAACACAGAGATCAGAAAGGAAGTGTTCAGTGAGAGTGAGATTTCACTAACCAGACCAGAGCAGAGAGAACTACCTGAGGTTGTCCTCTCACTCATAGACTTATCTGTAGAGGAGGAGAGCAGCGTGACCATCAGCACCACCATCAAGTATGTCTCAATGGTAAACTGGTTCCTAAATGGTCAGGTAGTGACTTCTGGTGATGAGTTCAAGTGCTCCAAAGAGCAGGACACATACACACTGACAATCATCAGAGTTGTGAAGGAGAAGCATCAAGGAGAATATGTTTGTGAAGCTGAGAATGAAGCCGGCAGAGCCACCACCTCTTCCAGGCTGACTGTGGTCTCCAAAGGTTTGATATTACAACAAATGCACCTTCATTTCCCATCATTCATAAACCTTCATCTTCATACCAGTCACTTGTTTAGTCCTCATCCCTCCACCCTCCCAGAGCACTGGGTCTCTACTAACTCACTGTCTGCTGTAGGCTCCTGAGGACAAGATCTGTCTCAAACTTACACCTTCTGGTCCTTAGGAGCCTCTCATGGGGTTTTCATGGTCTCGTTGGCATGCTGTGTTCTCCTTCAGGTTCATCTTTTACCAACTCTTCCTTCCTATAGCATCTCCTCCTTCTCCTCTTCTTCATCATCACCTTCACTCAGACAGCTTTGAGTGACACCATCAGGGCCATCTATTGACCAAGACAAAAATCAGATCAAGCAGAATTATACTCAAATTTATAATTCTACTTATTTGATAAAAAAGATGGCTCGGTTTGATGCCTTCAAAATAAAAGTCAAATCAGTCAAAGTGTAGCTGCTCAAAGCCACTGAACGCGTTCTGCTTTTCTGCTTTTTGGAATAGAAGCCATAGACTCATGAGTTTTCACTGCTTTGTCTTTGTGCTTTCACCGTTTCCTTCTTTCAGTTTCTGTTCATCACTGCACATTTCATCTTCTCCACTCCTCATCTGATATTTGTAAAGTTTATCTGTGAAGTCTGCCGTGGCTGACCATGACGTTTCCTCCTTAGTACCGCCCGTCTTCAAGCAGAGGATTTCTCCTCTGGAGATCAACGTTGGAGACCATGCCCGGTTTGAGTGTGAAATCGAGGATGCTCCGAATGTCACCTTCAAATGGTACAAATCTGGCACAGAGATCAAGCAAAGTGACAAGTACCGTATCCTGAGCCGCGCCCTCGGCTCTGCCCTGGAGCTGCTGAGCCCGGTGAAGGCCGACAGCAGCGAGTACAGCTGCAAAGCGTCCAATCAGCACGGCGTGGTTAGGTGCTCTGCCTCCCTCCTCGTCACCGGTAAGACCTACTTGCACGTTTTCCCACAGCCTGCTTTTTCTGCGTGTTTGTCGGAGAGAGAGAGAGAGAATTATATTCATGCACTTCTGTTTTACTGTGAATCTACACGATGCACTGTGGAAGTGATGACTCCGTAGAGAACGCCGTGTCACGTTTGAAGCTAAAGATGTTTCATGTTTACATTCTAATTTAAACTAATGTTGGTGTATTTTTATGTCCTGGGTTCAAACATGCTCAACATGTCTGTGTTTTACCTACTCTCCATAGAGATGTACCCTCCTGTTTTTGTATCTAAGCCTGAGCCAATGACTTTGTACGTGGGTAAACAGGCCGTGCTGCAGTGCTCGCTCACTGGCTCCTCGCCCATGGAAGTTGTCTGGCATAAAGACAACATAGCTGTCACCGACAAAGAGAACTATGTCACTAAGTGTGAAAAAAACAAGTATTTGCTTCTTATTAAGAGCATTGAACCATCTGATCTTGGATTGTACCTCTGCAAGGCCTCCAACAGTGTCGGCACTGCCACCTTTACCACTGAGCTCAAGGTCATTGATAAGCCCCGCTTTGTTAAAACTGCTGAGTCAGTGTCGGTCGCTGTCAATGACCCCTTGAGGCTGGAGTGCCATGTTGACGAGGACACAGGTGTCAACGTCACTTGGACAAGAGACGGGAAAAAGGTCCACCAGAGCATGGACTGCAGGGTGTCATTTGAGGACAGGACTGCTGTTGTTGAGATTCCAAAGTCCAAAGTGAAGGACTCGGGAACGTATGTTTGCACGGCTGCCAACGAGGCCGGCAGCTCATCCTGTGAGGCTGTGGTTACTGTCCAAGGTAAGACCCGCTAGGTGCTAAGCTGTTGATGCTAACTCTGCACTGCTATCCTTTTGTATCTGTGTTGCATTTCCTCTTTGATGTTTGATTGAACACTCTTTCAGAGCCACCTACATTTACTAAGAAACTGGAGCCTAAGATAATGGCCAAACAGGGCGTAGCTGCGCGCATGCAGTGCTCTGTAAAAGGCTCACCTACACTCCACATCCACTGGTTCTTAAACGAGCATGAGCTGACCGACGGAGACAAATATAAAATATCTTTCAAAGGAGGAGTGGCCTTGTTAGAGATCCCAAAGCCGCTGGTTACAGACAGCGGCACTCACACATGCGAGGTGTCCAATAACGCTGGCAGTGAGAGCTGCAGCTGCGTTGTCTCTGTGAAAGGTTTGTCCAGTCCTGCACTTCCTCTCAATGTGGTTAGTACACATGGTATTAACTGCAAACCCTCTCCCCACCCGTGTACACTCAGAGCCACCATCCATTAGGAAAGACCTGCAGACAGTGAAGGCAGTGAAGGGCAGAGCAGTTCAGCTGCAGTGTGAGGTGGCAGGAACAGCTCCGTTTGAAATCAGCTGGTCCAAGAATAAAAAAGTCATTGGCAGTAGTGAGAAAGTGAAGATCACCACTGAGGACTGCCTGTCCAGGCTGGAGATCCAGAGCTTTGAGAGTGCAGACGTAGGAGAGTATCAGTGTATCATCTCTAACGAGGTGGGCAAAGTCAGCACCAAGGCAGCAGCTCGGCTCAAAGGTGTGTAGACCTGCTCAGGATCAGGTTCAAGTTCAGCTCGGGATCACCTTTTGCCTTCTTTTAATGTTTTTTCCTGTAGAGCCACCAACTTTCTCAAAGAAAGTGGAGAGCGTTACTGCCACAGTAGGCAACGCTGTCAAACTACACGGCACTCTTAAGGGCTCAGTCCCCATGTCTGTGAAATGGATGAAGGACTCAGACATCCTTAGAGATGACGATCCTAATGTCCGGATGCTGTTTGAGAATAACATAGCCAGCCTGTCCATATCCACCGTGGCCATGAGTCACGGGGGGAAGTATATGTGCCAGGCAGAGAACGAGGCGGGCCAGCAGAGATCTGAAGCCACGCTGACAGTACAAGGTCTGAACTGAGTCAGAAACATATTCACACCTCTCAGTGCTTCTGTCTAACCTCTTTATCCAATGGGTCTGCTCTATCTCAGAACCAGCCCGGGTCCTAGAACCTGCAGAGTCCATTAGTGTGACTGCAGGTGACTCGGCTACTCTGGAGTGCACCATCAGTGGAAGCCCTGAGCTCAAAGTGAAGTGGTTCAAAGATAACAAGGAGATGATCAGTGGGCGCAAGTATAAGATGGCCCTGAAGGACAATGTGGCCACAATAAAGATTCTGAGTGCAGAGCGAGCAGACACCTCTGAGTACAGGATGGAGGTGTCCAATAAAGTGGGGAAAGACCAGTGCACGTGCTCACTCACCGTCTTAGGTCAGACTCTTCATTTCTGCTTCTTCTTTTACTGGGGTTATTAAGCTTAGGTCTTACCATGAAAGATATTTAAATCCAACAGAAGTGTCTTAGCTGCACATTTTTTATATTTACTGTTTCTATTACCCACTAATCAATATGGAGTTATATTCATCATTTAATTTACATACATGCAGTTTTAAGTTCTGTAGTATTAGAAGAAGTCTTAAAGTTTGATAGTGTGCAAAATATTCAGCTCTTTAGTCTCCTGTAGGTGGTCTACAGAACTGTTAGGATTCATTTAAAGAGAAGCTGTAACAGATCTTTAAAGGTTTGGGTTGAAAAGGGCTTAAAACCAAGAGAAAACTGATATAGTCTGTTTAGAACCAGAGCAACATCTGCTTTAAATATTGTTACACAGTTAAAGCATGAGATGTTTTTGTCTTCAAACACTAGATCGGATTATGCCTCCAACTTTCACCAAGTTGCTGAAGAGGGTTGATGGTAACATCGGCACTGACGTCTCCATGGAGTGCAAGGTGTCTGGGTCACAGCCCATGACTATAGTGTGGTTCAAAGATGACCAGGAGGTTATAGCTGGATCTAAGCTCCAGCCTGATTTCAAAGACAGCTCTGCCACGCTCAGGGTCTCTGGGCTGGAGAAGTCCGACTCTGGCGTTTACAAATGCAAAGCCAGCAATTCAGCCGGTGTTAAAGAGACCAGCGGCTCGCTCTATGTCAAAGGTTACCAGCACCGAGGCTTCTTCTGTCTGTTTATATGTATGTGTGTGTGAGTGCAAACCTGGTAATGGTAAATCTTCCTTATTGTGTTACTGGTATGCAGAACCCCCCATGTTCACAGCAAAACCACAGAACCAGGACGTTATACCAGGGAGCAGTGTGTCCTTCACCACTGCCTTCACCGGGACGGCTCCACTGACTGTGAAGTGGTTCAAAGAGGAGAAAGAAATCCTAATCGAAGGCTCTTATTTCATTAAGAAAGACTCCTCCTCCAGCTCTTTGGAGCTTCAGGCGGTAAAGCCTGCGGACTCCTCTGTGTACACGTGCCAAGTGTCCAACGATGCTGGAAAAGTGGACTGCAGCGTGGTGCTGTTTGTCAAAGGTGTTCATCCAACTTCACATTTATAGTCTCTCTGTCGACTTGACTCTAACACCAGCATGTCTTTTGTCCCACGATGTGAACCTGTCGTCTCAGCGCCTCCCATCTTCATCAGCAAACTGGAGGCAACCAAACTCATCACCAGTGGGGACTCTGCTCACCTGGAGGGTACCGTGACGGGTAGCCCCACCATCACCTACAGGTGGTTTAAGGACCAGATGGAGATCAGCTCTGGTCCCAAGTACAGACTTATTTCAGAGGACCTAGTGACCTCTCTGCACATCAATAACTGTACCGTTGAGGACGGTGGAGAATATGTGTGTGTGGCAATGAGTGAGGCTGGGAGCGACCGTTGCAGCAGCACAGTGACTGTAAAAGGTCAGTTTGCTCCTCACGGTTACTTCGGGCTCCTGCTTGTCTAATTAGTCATCTTCATACCTGAGAGTAAACCTCGTGCTGTTTCCTTCTAGATCCTCCACAGTTTGTTCGTACTTTGGAGTCCAAAGATGTTGTCAAAGGGTCTGAGATGATGCTCGAATGTCCCCTCTCTGGCTCTGCCCCCTTTAAAGTATCTTATTATAAGAACAACAAGGTAATCAGGAATGATAAAAGACACAGAATCACAGTGAAGGAGGATTTGGTGGCACTGCAGGTGCTGTCGGTGGAGGCTGGAGATGTGGGCACATATCAGTGTACCGTGGAGAACGAAGTGGGAAAAGCATCATGTGACTGTAGCGTGTCTCTGAAAGGTTGGTTCTCACAGAGCAGTGACCGCTTTGAGGATAAACCCTTTCTTATCGTTGAT
Organism: Gouania willdenowi; assembly: GCF_900634775.1. Lineage (NCBI taxonomy): Eukaryota > Metazoa > Chordata > Actinopteri > Blenniiformes > Gobiesocidae > Gouania > Gouania willdenowi. The sequence goes on from NC_041064.1 coordinate 544,338, forward strand.
GTTTAACTGCTATGAAATGTGTTCCTCTCAGAGCCGCCTTCCTTCGTGCAGAAGCTGGAGAGCCTCAGCTCTCTGCTTGGCTGTGAGGTCCTCCTGCAGTGCGTTTTAAAAGGCTCTGAGCCTATGATGGTCAACTGGCTGAAAGACAGCCACGAGCTTAAAGAAACCGAAACTATTCGCATTACCTTTGAGAACAGGACGGCTCAGCTGCACATCTCCAGCCTGCAGAGCACACATGGGGGAAAGTACTCATGTCACGTTCAGAACCAGGCTGGCACTCAGACCTGCTCTGCTGTGCTCACTGTCAAAGGTTGGTTCCCCTGGAGTAGATTCTTTCATCTAATACTCTTCCAGCTTTAGAACAGAGCAGCTTACAGAGTCTGAAACCTGATAATAAGGCTTTTCAACTGCATTGACCTTAAATACACTGCTGAACAATTAATAATCAGAGCTCTCAAACTGAAGGCTCTTTTCTTTTATTATAAAAAAAATAAATTAAATTAAAAGTTAGCGCAGATTTTTAACTTCTGGAGTTTTTGGCTTTTTTCCTAAGTTTTTAAACAAGTATTACTAAGTACACTTTTTAAGTGTTTTCTATAAACTTCTGGTAAAACTTTGGTTTTGTAAAGATGGTAAAACGTTTGAGAACAGTGGTTCTAACAAATGTTTGTGGATACCAGAACAGAACAGCAGTGATTAATAGTAACAGTACCCTCAGTATCCGAGCAACCATTCAGTAGAATGAGTGTTAGTGTTGGTGTTAAGACTAGATTTGACTATAAATACAGAAACTCTAGAGGCTCTTAGAAAGGAACAGAACTGTGAACAGGGCATTCAAATGTTTTTTTCTATGTAGTAGATCTTTATCTAAAACAAGGATCCCTATAGTGTGAAGTAAAATTACTGTATAACTGTTCCTACATCCATGTCATGAGCTTGATACACACTGGGTGTATGTCAGAGAGGTGGAAACATCAGCCTGACTTGTATTTGGTGTCTCAGAACCAGCGAAGGTCACAGAGGAGGTGAAGTCCATCAGTGTGACTCAGGGAGACCCGGCCCTGCTGGAGGCTCACTTCTCTGGCACTAAACCGCTGAAGGTCCGTTGGCTGAAGGCTGGCCAGGAGCTGACATCAGGCCAGAGGTTTAAAGTGCAGAGCACAGCTAACAGTTCGGTGCTCAGGATTAATAAATCAGAGAAGAGTGACTATGGCGAATACACCTTTGAGGTGTCAAACGATGTAGGAAGGAGTTCGTGCGAGGCCACACTCACCGTACTGGGTTAGTCTTTGTTTTAGAAGTTTAATCTACTGACAGAAACGTGAAACGCTGCCGCTCACTCTGGTTCTTTTTTGTCCATATCAGATCAAATAATCCCTCCATCTTTTACGAGAAAGTTGAAGCAGACAGAGGGAATCAAAGGCTCGTTTGCACATCTGGAGTGTCTGGTGTCGGGCTCTCTGCCCATCACCATACAATGGTACAAAGACCAGAAAGAGGTCCAGAGCGACGACAAACACAAATGCACCTTTTTTGAGAATGTTGCTTTCCTTGAGATCTCTGATCTGGACCCTAAAGACAGCGGCAGTTATACCTGCATCGCTGCCAATCAGGCAGGGAGGGTCCAGTGCTCAGGGACCCTGTTCGTCAAAGGTTTGATCTTTGTGTTTTTTAGGAGTCACCAGCAGGTTAACACTGGTTGTGGTCTTACAAGCCTTTATGTCTTTCAGAACCTCCGTGTATTCTTGAAAAACCTGAATCCATGGATGTCTTACCTGGTTCTAAGGTCCAATTTAACTTGCTGGTCTCTGGCACACCACCTCTGACAATCAAATGGTTCAATAACCAGAAGGAGATTGTATCCAGTGCAGACTACTCTGTGGTTAAAGACAACACCTCCAGCTCTCTGCAGATCTTCTTTGCAAAAACCTCAGACTCTGGAGACTACATCTGTAAAATCCACAACGATGTGGGCTCCACATCCTGCCAGGCAGCACTCTTTGTCAAAGGTGACTGTTTTTAAGTTAAAATAGGTAAAAGTATGTTTCCAGCCATCTGCGCATCACCTAGAGGGATTGCCTGTTCTCCAAAAGCTTAATTTCAGTGCAGCTTACAAACATGACACGAGCTAAACATGATGTGTGACATTTGAAGAACATCCTTAGATGAAACACCTATCTGAGATCTATAGATCTGAGACCAACTTTATTTGGCCTTAGTTGTGGTCTGTTGTAATGACAGTCAACACAAGTGTGGAATCAGAATAAGTCTTCACTTGGCAGGTATGTGATTGCATCAAGTTTGACCTGACTTCACTTTAAGTTTGTCCTACATGGTTAAAGTATTTGAGCTAAATGTGGATGTGGACAAATGAAAGGGACTGATTACTGACCTGACTGGATTGGATGTGGAAGTTATCCATTTAATACCAGTTCCATCTTCTAACAGGACGAACCCTGTCATGTGGTTTAGGGTGAGGAATGTGCTCAAAGTTCTCTCTAGACAAACTCTCGCTTAACATCAGATGGATGGAAACATACTCCCTTCTCTTCACTGCACTCCACCTGGAGGCTCACCTGTGCTCTTGTTTGGTTCCTCAGTGCCTCCTAAATTCACACAGACACCTGCCCGCCTGTCGGTGATGCGACCCGGTCAGAGTAAAGTGTTTGAGTGCCAGGTGACTGGTACACCTGAGATAGACATCTGCTGGTTTAAAGATGGCTCTGAGATCAGCCACAGTAACAAATACAAGATGACTTTTGTGAACTCTGTGGCCTCTCTGGAGGTGTGCGGGGCTGAGATCAAAGATGGTGGAATTTACTACTGTGAGGCTCGCAATGAGGCGGGCAGTGAAAGCTGCAGCTTGGAGCTCCAGATCAAAGGTTAGTTATGGCAGAATGAGGCCATTAAAAGTACAAACCACATGGTATTAAGGTAGCTCTTTGCAACTATTTCTTCTGACAAGCATTTTTACATTTAATAGTTAGATTAAAAAGAAAAAGGCCTTTAGGGTCAAAGCGTATTGAACCAAAACAATTCCATTAGAGTCACTGTGTGTCCTATTAAACTTTTAGAAACAGAAGCAGCTTTGATGCTTTCTTTCCTTCATCACAGAGCCGCCTTCATTTATCAGGGAACCGAACCCTGTGGATGTTGTTAAGGGTTCCTCGGCTGTCTTCAATGGCCAGGTCACAGGGACCGGTCCATTTCAGATAACATGGCACAAAGACGCAAAGGAAGTCAAACCCAGTGCCAAACATGGCTTCTCCCAGACCAACGAGGCAGTGGGTCTGCAGGTCCACAAATGTGATGAAGCAGATGTCGGTGAATATCAGTGTTTTGTTAGCAATGAAGTGGGAAGCAGCACTTGTAAGACCTCCTTAAGCCTCAAAGGTTTGTCTACTGTAGTGTGTAAGTCTACATGTTGACTTAAGCTTACTTCAACTCAGTAATGATCTTCTTATTGTAGAACCACCAAAGTTCACTGAGAAAGTTCAGAGTGTGGCCACAGTGTTGAGTCACAAAGCAGAGTTTAGGTGCGTTGTGGCAGGAACAGCCACCATATCTGTTCAGTGGCAAAAAGACGGTAACTGGATTCTAGAGGATCCAAAGATTGAGAGAATGTTTGAGAACAATGTGGCCATTCTCAGAATACATTCCTGCGAGGCTTCTCACAGCGGGAAGTACACCTGCCAGGCGGTAAACGAAGCCGGGCAGGATAAGTGCTCCGCCACACTCACGGTTCAAGGTAACCATTACTGACCAAGTAAATCCATCAACTGTGTGTCTGCTCAGAGTTGGACGTGTGTGAATGTTTGTTGTGTGTTGTAGAACCTCCTCAGATCACAGAGAAGCCTGAGGTGATCAGGGTAACCGTGGGAGATCCAGTTAGTCTGGACTGTAAGGTGACAGGCTCACCTGAGCTCAGAGTGAAATGGATGAAGGACAGGCGAGAGATTCAGTCCATCCGACAGCACAAGTTGACCTTCCAAAAGAATGTCAGCAGCCTGAAGATCCAGGCTGCTCAGAGAGAGGATGAAGGAGAGTTCACGTTTGAGGTGTCCAACCACATCAGCAGTAGTTCCTGTAAAGTGAAACTGGTGGTTTTAGGTCAGTGGGACCTGCACTGTCTAAACGCTAACCTCTTGATCAGAGTTAACCGCTGCTTACCAAACTCTTCTACAGAACAAGTCATTCCTCCCAGCTTCATCAAAGCCTTGGCAGACATGCAGGAGATCCTGGGCTCCTTTGTTCACATCACGTGTAAAGTCTCTGGTTCGCTGCCCATCTCTGTGGAGTGGCAGAAAGATGGAGCTAGAATCTCCTCTGGGGTCAAACACAAACTCATTCAGCAGGACAACTGTGTGTCCGTGGAGATAGAGCAGCTAGAACAGTCTGACGCAGGATTGTACACGTGCACCCTGAGCAACGCAGCAGGAAGCTGTCAGTGTAGTGGATCCCTCAGGGTCAAAGGTCAGCCCTCATCCTTCCAGTGTGTTCTGAGGTTTAAGGTGAGTTCCTCTTTAACCTACTGTATCTTGTGTTGCCTTCAGAGCCTCCCAGCTTTGTGATGCCACCTGAGTCTCAGGCCACGGTGCCCAACGCCACCGTGCGCTTCAAAAGCACTTTTAAGGGAACGCCCCCATTTACGGTCAAATGGTTCAAAGAAGACAGCGAGCTCATGACCGGGCCCACGTGTTTCACGGGGCTGGAAGGAATGTCGTGCTTTTTAGAGCTCCACGCAGTGGGCGTCCCTCAAAGCGGACTTTACTCTTGTCAAGTCAGCAACGAAGCTGGATCAGTGCGCTGTAGCGCAGACCTGATGGTCAAAGGTTGGACTGCATCTTACAAACTAATGTCTTCGGTTGCTGCATCTCATGGCTTCATGTGTTCAGTGTTGATCATCTGCAGCTCATTCCATCTGCTTACCATAACACTGTCCCTTCATAATAACAAGCTGTGACCCAATCAACAAAATCATTTTAACTACATCTTCATATCTTCAATGTTTTGTTTTTGTTTTTTCTAATTTATGTCTGACCTACAGTTCTTACATTTACACGATTATCTTTTTCTTTTTAATATTTATTTTTGTTTCATACTGTATTTTTATTTTGTTGCTGCAAAAGTGAATTTCCCCTCTGGGATCAATAAAGGCCTATTCTAATCTATTCTATTCTAATCTTTAAAAAAGACCAAGAAATGTTTTTACACAACAAACAATCACACAAAACAAGTATGAAGTGCAAACAAACAGAATGCAGCTTAGAAAAAGTTTTTAAATTTCTAAAAACAAAGATCTGTTCCTGTTCCTTGTTACAGATATAGATTAGATTATGTAATAAAGACTACAATCAAAAAATTGATTCAGTACTTTTGCTATACTTCTAATGAACTTTCTCCTTAGATATGTTTTTTAGTTTAAATTTCAGGATAGAAAAAGGCTAACTAAAGCTGTTCTTGTTTAGTTTGTCTGTATTATCTCAGGTTCAAACTGCCTTATGTTTAAAAGGAGTAATTTAAGGTGGATTGGGTCCTGGCTTGTTATTGGGGCTGATGGTGTGTTCATGTTTGGAACCAGTAGCTGAGCCCATGCTCTCACTAACTGTGTCATGACACTTCTTCAGCTTAAGTAAAGTGTCTTTGTTTTGGCTTTCCAGAACCGCCTGAGTTTGTGCTGAAACTCCCTGCCACAAAGTCAGTGAAACAGGGTGAGTCCCTGCGCCTGGAATGTAAAGTCAGCGGCACGGTTCCGCTCAGAGTCACGTGGTTCAAACACGACCACAAGGTGGAAGAGGGCGGGAACTACAGGAGCTCATTTGTAGACTCTGTAGCCGTCCTGGAGCTGCTGAGCACAAGCTTTAATGATGAAGGCGTTTACACCTGTGAGGCTCAGAATGATGCTGGCAGTGTGAGCTGCAGCAGCACGCTCAGTGTCAAAGGTCAGCCTCTTAGACTCAGAGGTCTGCCAAGCTTAAAGCTGGAATCCGTTACACCAACGCACCAATGCCCTCGTACATACTGTCCGTACGTCCCCGTCGTCCTCCAAATAAAACCAGACTAGCCAGCACACCCAACATTGCACAGTTCTCCACAGATTCATTAAAACTAAAGACTTGACATTCTCCTCAGGAGCTGCAGATACAATGTGGATCTGTTTTTCTGATTAGAGAAATGTTGGTTTGCTCTGGAGTCTAAAGTGTAGAAGTTAGACTTCCTGAACATGAGAACGCCATATCTCCCTTGGATGTTCACCATCCTTTATCTTACTAAACTCAAACCTAGTCAGGTTTTCCAGTCCAAACCAGACTTTTAGCATTTTAACAAACATCACATATAGAAGTTTTTCTTGCCGTGTCAGTTTTTTGCGTCCCTCCACCCTTGCTGGGGGTTCTTTTGGTCCTGGGTTTCAGCTTTAAGGTTCGGCCTTTGGTGGTGTTCCACGGGTGCGTGCCTTTAACCGTGTTCTGATCTTTCTGTAGATGCTCCGTCCTTTATCAAAGTACCTCAGCCCGTAGAGGGGCTGAAGGGAAAGGATGTGAGCTTGTACTGTGAGATGAGCGGTACAACTCCGTTCCAGATCACCTGGTTCAGAGACAGAAAACCTCTCATGGAGAGCAGAAAGTTTAAGATGGTTGGCGAGGGCAGGTCGGCCACGCTGCACATCATTGGGATAGAGTCCGCCGATGCCGGCGAGTACGAGTGCAAAGTGTCAAACAGTGTAGGAAGCGACAGCTGCCGGACTTCGGTTAAACTGAGAGGTCAGTAGGTCTCACATCAACATGGTTTTTAAGGTTACTCTCACCCTGCTGACTGCGATGTTGTCTCCTCTCCTCAGAGCCACCGTCTTTCGGGAAGAAATTGTCAAACATGACAGTGGTACTGGGAGAGGAGGTGACCCTTATGGCCACCGTTAAGGGCTCTGAACCCATTACTGTGTCCTGGGTTCAGGACAAGGATCACATTCTCAGGGACGGTGACAACAGAAAAATCACCTTTGAGAACAACCAGGTGGCACTTAAAGTGTTTAAGGCCGATGCCGCCACAGCGGGCAAATACACCTGTCAGCTCAGAAACGATGCCGGGAGTGTGGAGTGTTTCGCAAACGTGACGGTTCTAGGTTTGTAACCATATAATTCTCTCTTTCTCCTGTTCTGGTTTGGTTTCTTGTCTATAGCGTCTCCTGCAGGTTGGCTTAAAAACACAGCTTACTCACTTTCTAATTATTACAGAACCAGCCAAGATCATAGACAAGCCAGACGCTCTGAGCGTGACCGCTGGAGACATCGCCGCTCTGGAGGTCAAAGTGTGTGGGACGCCTGAGCTGGTTCCAAAGTGGTTCAAGGATGGCGTGGAGCTAGCTACTGGCAGGAAGTACAAGATCTCCTTTGCCCGCATGATCTCCAGTCTGAACGTGCTGAGCACAGAAAAGTTGGACTCTGGAGAGTACACGTTCCAGGTCATGAACGAAGTCGGGAAAGACCTCAGTAAAATAAACCTGACTGTTTTAGGTTTGTTCCCCACTAAGTTCTACAAATATTGTCAGATAAGCCTTTACCAAGTTCTCCTGACTGACCGAGGCATTTGCTAAGTTCACTGGTTGGACTGGGACGTTTACTGACTTTTACAAAGTTAAACAGACCTGTCTTTACTAAATCTTTCTTTGTGCTTGCATGTGTGTGTGTTTTTGGTTTTTCCTTTTAATGCGTGGATTTCTCTTCTCAGATAAAATAGTCCCTCCGACCTTCTCAAGGAAGCTGAAGGACTGTAAAACCGTGATGGGAACTGCTGGAGAGCTGGAGTGTAAAGTGTCGGGCTCTCCTCCGTTCACCATCTTCTGGTACCATGATAATGAGGAGCTGCAGAGCGGGCCCATTTATGACATTTCTTTCAGTGAGAACTGCTGTGTGCTGCGCCTGGCCACGCTGAGGCTCGTTGATTCTGGAATATACAAGTGCAAAGCCGTCAACAAGGCGGGGTCCACTGAGACATCTGCCTCACTTGTAGTGTTAGGTCAGTATGAACTACCGTTTTTATATTTTAAACATGTTAAGGACAGAGAGCAGCAGTTCTGGGATGTTGATGTGTTCTGTGGTGGTGTTTCCAGAGCCTCCATCCTTTGTGGTTCCTCCTCAGTCCATGGAGGCCAAGCATGGTAGCAGTGTCACCTTCACAGCCATGGTGAAGGGCAGCGCTCCCATGAGGTTGAAGTGGTTCAGAGGAACCAAGGAGATCCAGGTAGGCCGGGACTGCACCTTCTCCCTGAAGGACAACCAGGCAATGCTGGAGCTGCTCAACGTAGACCGAAGCCACGCTGGGGAGTACACGTGTCAGATCATCAACGACGCCGGGAAGGAGAGCTGCCCTGTGCATCTGACATTCAAAGGTAAGTCAGAAACACCAGTGTGACCTTAGACAGTCTTTAAACAAAGTTACTCAGAGGTCCTGGATCAGGCAGAAGCAGAAGATTACCAGAGATGAACTCAACTAGTCGAGTTTATTAAATTCACATTGTTCCAAAGAATCATGATGATTTTTTTGGTCTCTCAAACAGTTGGTCCATGATCTGTTTTAGATGAGCGTTCAGTATCTGGCTCTGGGTGTGTGTGTTTCAGAGCCGGCTGCCTTCTCCAAGAAGCTGAAGGATGTGTCCGTAGAGAAGGGCAGACCTTTAATTCTGGAGTGCAGCTACATTGGAACTCCCAAAATCACCGTCAGCTGGTTGAAGGACAACCAGCAAATATTTGCATCCTACAAATACAACATCACCACCACAGAGAGCTCCTGCATCCTGGAGTGTCTGAGCACTGATGACAAGGAAGTGGGAGGACGTTACGGATGTCAGGTGACCAACGATGCTGGACACGACTCGTGTGAGGCTGATGTGTCCATCCTGGGTGAGAGTCGTACTCTGCTGATCGATTACCACGTCAATGTGGTTAAAATGAGTCATTAGTTAGTCCTGGAGCATTGTTTTTCATTGAACTAGTTAGAAATAAGCATTTATCAAATGTTAATGTTTATGGTGATAAAGTTAAAATAATGACCGTCAGGTTGAACTTCTGTGTGTTTTCAGAGCCTCCGTACTTTGTGGAGTCCCTGGAGCCGATGGAGGTGACAGCCGGGGATGCCGTGTGCCTCAGGTGTCAGGTCGCTGGCACGCCCGACATCAAGGTGTCCTGGTTCAAGGCCGACGGGAAAGTTCGTTCCAGTCCGACCTGTAAACTGGAATACTCCAAAGGTACCGCCTGCCTGAAGCTCAGCAAGGCCGCCAAGGCTGACATCGGAGAGTACACCTGCAAGGCTGAGAACAAGATTGGCTCCGCCTCCTCCACCTGCCAGCTCAATGTGCTCGGTAAGAAAAAACACAGCCCGACTAGAGCAGGTGTAAGAACCCATAGTGTCCTTAGAAACGTACAGAAGTACAAAATAAACAGATAATTGTTACCTTGAATTGATCAAACTGATCAAAGAAGGCAAATCAACAGTTTTAAAAGTCTTTGTTGCTTGTTGTGACGCCCACTGCTGGGAGTGCATCTCACTCTCGTTGTTTTGCAGAGGCCAGGACTCCGCCCACCTTCCCTAAGAAGATCACCAGCCTGCAGCAGATGGAGGGTCAGCCGGTGTGCTTCGAGTGCCGCGTCGCCGGATCCTCACCCATCGAGGTGTCGTGGCTGAAGGACGGGGAGCCTCTCCGACCCAGCTCCGACTTCTCCACAACGTACGATGACAACATGGCTGTGCTGCAGATCAAACGCGGCGAGATGAGGCACTCGGGCGAGTACGCCTGTGTGGCCACCAACAACGTGGGCACGGCCTCCTGCAGGGCCAAACTCACCCTGCAAGGTGTGGTCTTCATTTTTATTATTTTTTATTTTTTCATTATTTTTTTTTTTTTTTGGTGGCTGTGGACAGGGGGAATGAGTGAGTGGTAGTACCTAAAGGTATTTGGGATTAACGTGTCTAAAGTTAAGCCTAGTTTTATCCCACATCCCATTTTATTATTTTACTGTCTCACCGTTCAAACAGAAATATCTCAATAAAACTGGTAATGGAAACACCTGAATTCGAAAAAACACTCAAATATCTCTAGAAAGTTTTTATGCTTTCATGAGGAGGTTTTTCAGACGTTTCGATATTGAAATGTGTCGTAAAAGCGCTATGGAAACACCTTTTCCGCAATTACACGTCACCTACCTGGTCACATGACCACTTCTCTTTGAGTAAACATGACGCGGTACGTGTGAACAGAAGAGGAGACTCAGATATTTCTTAGCATCTATCTATACTATAATACAAGAAAGGTCTGTGTGTGTGCTTGTACATGTGTGTGTGTAGCGAATATCTCCCTGACGCGGTGTCTGTTTGACCTCAAACTTTGTCAACAGCTTCCAAATACCCAGAGTTTGTGCATTTGTTATTTTGGAGTGGTTTGATCATTTCAAAATGTTTATTTAAATTTTATTTCACCAAGACAGCACATTCATGTTCACCCAGAAGTTAAACCTATTCAGCTTTTGACCTCAGATTGTGAGGGGGCGCTAGCGCACCATCTATATCTATTTAGTAATGGAAACAGCTACAGACAGGGTATTAACTCAGTGTGTGTGTGTGTGTGTGTGTGTGTAATGTGTATGTGTGCGCTTGTGTGTGTGCAGAGCCACGCTACCCTCCATTCTTTGACAGAAGTTGACGGCGCAGGAAGTGACAGTCGGCGACAGCATTGAGCTGGAGTGCCACATGACTGGCTCTGCCCCCATCAAGGTCACATGGTCCAAGGACCATAAAGACATTCGCTCAGCAGGAAACTACAAAATGAGCTGTGAGGAAAACACGGCCCGACTCAGCGTTCTGAAAGCGGACAAAGGCGACACGGGAACATACTTCTGCCACGCCTCCAACGACATGGGGAAGGACTCCTGCTCTGCTGCCGTCACTGTTAAAGGTACGCAATGTCATTGTTGGGTCAGCCTATCTGCAATGTGATGTGGAGGGTTTGGATAGGGGAGGGATCAGGAGGAGGAGCCAGGTGTACAGCGCAAACAAAGGTAGTCACAGGAAGCTAACTGTGGTACCAGGATAGTAGACCTCCTGTACTGACAAACACTCCTTAGGTAGTACAGGGAAGGTAACCAGGAGAATCAGGCACACCTGAGTGGAAACAGAAGCCCTCCTAATGGCTCTCTGAACACACATGCTCAGATAAGACAGGGTATGTTACCCCAGACAGGAAACCATGAGCCACAGACGGTAATAGACAGGGTACCATAACATACTGTATGTATAACAATGTATGACACTACCATAAATCAATATATTCCCTCCACTATAACAATGATCATAACTGGTTGAGTCTGGCCTCATATCCTCACTTCCTCTGTGTTCCAGAGCGTAAAAACCCTCCGATGTTCACCAAGAAGCCGTCGGAGCACATGGAGGACACGGAGGGGAAGCTGCTGAAGATCGAGAGCCGTTTGTCTGGTTCTCAACCTATGTCCGTCAGCTGGTTCAAGGACGAAAGAGAGATCTCAGGATCCGACAAGTTCGACATCACCTTTAAGAGCAGCGTGGCCGTGCTGTGCATCAGGAGCAGTCAGGTGACCGACAGCGGCACCTACAGGTGTACCGCCTTCCAACGAAGCAGGCCACGCCTCCTGTGAGGTCACTGTGGGCATCACAGGTGGGTCTAAAGCAGTGGTTCCAAAACTTTCACAGTCACGTACCCCTTCAGACCTTTAACCTGAACCCATGTACCCCCTACTCCTGCACACTTATAAAACATGATGATATAATGTCATAAACAATGTAGCCCTACAGTGAAATTTGTCCCTGAATTTTACCTATACTGTTAAGAAATAATATATAATAAAAATTATAATAATCTGTAAATACACAAGAAAATAACTTATTCAGAATTACAACTTTTAGATTTATTAAAAATATTAGGCAACTGACATTGAAACAATTCTCTCTTTTTTTAGAAAAAAAACATATAACAGTTATGCAAAATATTGATCATCATGAAACTGTGAAATACAACTTTAACAATAATTCTAAACTTGTAAATAAGCAGTAGGAACTATTTGCCTGTGCAGCAGTACGAGGCAGAATTTAATGTCTACAAAATGTTCTAGGTTTTAGTATTCTATAGCAATGCAGGGGGCGGGGGCCATGCTATTCCTAGGGGTACGTACCCCACTTTGGGAACCTGGGGTCTAAGGGTTTACCTGACAGTCCACGCACAGGGCTCAATAATCACTTTTTTTTTTGTCCAACAGAAAAAAAACATTGATTTGTTGCTTTTCTGTGTTTTTATTAATTTTACATTTAATTAAAGAAGTTCTCAATTTTCGTGTCATTTTTTGCTTTTTTGTGTAGTTTTGTATTTTTTTTTGTCATTTTTTGTTCTTTTATACAGTATATTATTATTTTTTTGTGTAATTTTGATCTTTTTTGTGTGTCTTAGGAGTCATGTTGTGGATTGTATTGCGTGTTGAGTTGTGTCTGATGTTGATGGTTTTCTTCTATCATCTTGTGTGTTTTTCTTGTCATTTCAGGTCCTTTTGAACTGAATTATTAATGTTTCATTGTGTCCTTTTAATGTTTTTGATGCAGTTGCGTATCTAGAGTCATTTTGTTGTGTTTTGTGTCATGTTGACACCTGCAGATGTTTTCCTTCCTCAGTGGATCTTAGTGATGTCATCAGTTTGACTGACAGAGATAGAGAAACGTGCTGATTCATTGATTTGTCCACAGAAGCCAAAAAGCCTCCAGTGTTTGACGTTCCTCTGAAGTCGCTGACGGTGGACGAGGGAGAGAAGCTGATGCTGAGCTGCCACGTGTGTGGTTCAGCTCCTCTGAAGGTTCAGTGGATGAAGGACAGGAAGGACTTAGTGTCCGCCGGCAGCACCAGGATCAGCTTCTCTGATGGGACGGCGTGTCTGGAGATCAACCAGGTGTCCAAGCATGATGCAGGAGATTACCTGTGTAAGGCCAGCAACGAGGCCGGCAACGAGTTCTGCAAAGCTAAAGTTATCGTGAAAGGTGAGACCTGCAAGATGGAAAACTGGTCCACATTCTCTAGAAACACCTTCTCTGGATCCACCTTCCCTAGATCCACCTTCTCTAGTCCACTTTCTGTAGTCCACCTTCTCTAGATCCACCTTCTCTTGTCCACCTTCTCTAGTTCACCTTCTCTAAATCCACCTTCTCTCGATCCACTTTCTCTGGTCCACCTTCTCCAGGTTCTTTTTAACTGTGAGGGATCGAGTCCTTTAGGTTGAAGATGCCACAATGGTGGATTAGAAAATCCCCTTCCACCCAGGGTTTCTTTGATAAAACCTGTCAGTGACCAGGTTCAGTTCATGGATGATGTTACCATGGTAACATACTCAGAGAAGAACATACCTCACATTTAGGAATGAGATACTCAGAGTTTCCCTCATTTGAGCCTGAACATACTCAGAGTTTGAACATAACCTGCTTTATGGAATAAAGCTCTGGTCTCAACTAATCTTAGTCTAAACTAATCTGATTGGTTGTTCGAACCCTTTCAGAAAAACCAGGAGCTGTTCAGCCTCCAACTGAAGCTCCACCTCCTTCACCCAAAAAACTGGACAACCTGTTCTTCGTCGAGGAGCCAAAGACCGTCCACACCACGGAGAGTGAGTCACACACACACACACACACACACACACACACACACACACACACACACACTAATGTTGTCACCCTGCTCCGTCCAATCCGCAGAGGGAATGGCCACCTTCATTGCTAAGGTGGGGGGGGAGCCCATCCCCAGTGTGAAGTGGATGAAGGGTAAGTGGAGGCAGCTGACCCATGGTGGGAGGATCTCAATTGAGCAGCGAGGCTCCGAGGCCAAGATGGAGATCAGGGAGGTGACCAAGTCAGACTCGGGTCAGTACCGCTGTGTGGCCACCAACAAGCACGGGGAGATCGAGTGTGGCGTGGACATGCACGTGGACGAGAAGAAGGGGGCCACACAGCTGGAGGGAGACCTGCGTGCCAAGCTGAAGAAGTGAGAGTTAATCACATTTATCACAGGCTAAGCTAACAGCTAATGGTCCTTTAGCATTGGGCGCCACACATCTAGTTTACACACAGACCTGTCTGCCTAGTGCTGTGTGATATAGGTAGATTTATATCACAATAATGATATAACGGTATTTCTTCCTTAAAATTAAAATTGCTATTCATTATATATTTTATTATATATAAAAATAAATGGTACTTCTCCTTTAAGAATCTTCTCAATGAAGGAATATTGGTGACTTTTGCTACATATACTGCTGTCACCTGTTCAGATTTGTAAATATGTGGAAATGCCACCAGGGGGCGCAAAAAGCAACAATAATGGTTTTATACCGTACCTGTAGTGAATTTCACTCCATCAAAGATCATATATGATAGTAGAGGTTTGGTTAACTTATAATCTCTAAAAAACACTAACATTTGTGAGACATGTTTGCAGCTGTTTATCTTGATAGAGTCACATTAGCTGTAGGGACTCAGTTTAATGACCCAATGTGGATAAAAAAGCAGTGATTCACCTCCACATACCACAGTATTCATTTAGTGTCTCTAAACTAAACATTTGGACTTGGACTAGATTTATATAGAGCTTTATCACCACTGAAACAGTCTCAAAGCTTTACATATCAGCTCATTCACACATTCACACACCAGTGGGACAGGACTGACATACAAGGCACTAGTCGACCACTGGGAGCAACTTAGGGTTCAGTGTCTTGCCCAAGGACACTTCGACACATAGTCAGGTACTGGGATCGAACCCCCAACCTCTCGATCAGAAGACGACCCTCTACCACCTGAACCACGGTCGCCCTGATGACATTTAACACTCATGTCTGGTGTTAAATGATGTCGAATTAGTCTGGATCTGAGCAGTGGGCGTGGCTTCAGTAGCTGATGGTGGCAACACTAGGACCAGCAGCTCCTCTCACACTGCTGTAAACTAGTATCTCTGGGTGATAATAACGTGCTACTTAGCAGTAGCACGATAGCCTGCTAGCTTCATCATATTTTAGCTACAGACACACACACTTTAAATAAGACATATAAACCATAGAGGGTTATATCTTATATATATATATGGTTATATCACACAGCATTAGTGCAGCCTCGTGCAGACACTCATTTGTGCTGTTTTTGAGACGTGTCTTTGACGTAGTGTCTCACTGTCTTCAGGACGCCGTCGAAGCAGAAAAGTCCTCAGGAAGAGAAAGACATCGACATCGTGGAGCTGCTGAGGAACGTAGACCCCAAAGAGTACGAGAAGTATGCGCGTATGTACGGCATCACAGATTACCGCGGCCTGCTTCAGGCCATTGAGCAGCTGAAGAAGGAGAAAGCAGAAGAAAGTGGACGAGTGGTGAGACTCAGAAGATGGATGAGGATGGATGAGACCACCTTAATAATCAGATGTCGGCAGGATTTCTTGTAGTGAAAGCTAGAGTTCTGACGCCATGTTTGTATTGACAGGAAGTGGAACGTGGAGACAGAGAGTCTGACGAAGATATGGCACGACTGGTGGCCGACTTGCAGAAGAGGATGGAGCGTACAGAGGTCAGAGGTCACGGTGCCTTCACTGACCGTAGGAACATCTCTAAAACTCAGGGTTCCTGGGTTCTAACTGGTCCTTAAACACACCACGCACACTGATCCAGTCTTTCTGTGCTGCTGTAGGATCATAACGGATTAATTCATGTTGTAGAAAAGCTCACTAACCAATAGGAGCAATGCATAAAGTCACATGACTGGAGAAATCTTATCAGTAAATGAATAAATTGCAATAAAACGTGGAGTTTACAACAAACACTTGGACATAGTAAAGATTAAAGGAACCAGAGTTGGTGTGATTGATCTACTGGTGATCCAATCTATTGTTTACCTCCCACCAGCTACAGTCACTAGTCAGTCACCACTTGATATGGTTACTACTCTGACCGTAACACCACTAAATCAAACTGAAGAGTTCAGGCTCTTATAGCAGTTTGAAATAAACTGTAAACTGTCCTATAGTTCCCGTCTGTTCAATAGAATAGTTTCTTACCCGTATTCTCTCTGACCTCTTTAATCTCACCTGTTTTCTACTTCCTGTGGACCTGCAGCCCGTCACCGTGGTAGCGGACATCTCCAACCAGTCGGTGGTGGCTGACGCTGATGCCGTGTTTGAGTGTGAGGTGAAGATCAACTACCCTGAGATCACTCTGTCCTGGTACAAAGGCACGCAGAAACTAGACACCAACGACAAGTACCAAATCAGCATCAGTGGAGAGCGCCACGTGTTGAGGATCAGAGGCTGTAAGAGCAGTGACCAGGGGAACTACCGCGTGGTCTGTGGACCACACATCTCCAGCGCCAAACTCACCGTCACAGGTCAGAGCAGCAGCAGATAGATGTGGGAGTATGTGGAGTTGAAATGGACTAAATGTTGAGTATTGAGTTGTTAAATCTTGCTCTGTGTGTGTGTGTGTGTGTGTGTGTTCCAGAGTTGGAGGTGGAGAAGCCGCTGCAGGATGTGTCTGGTAAGGAAGGACAGACGTGCTCTCTGGTGTGTCAGTTGTCCGTCCCTAACGTAGAGGCTCAGTGGTTTAAAAACGGGGAACACTTAGAGATGAAGGGACGCTTCAAGTCTGAGGTCAAACACAAAGTTCAGAAGCTGCTGATCACAGACCTGAAGCCGGAGGACCGCGGTCGCTACTCCTGCAGCTACCAGAACCTGACTTCATCAGCAGAGCTGTGGGTGGAAGGTTCGTAATGAAGACCATTCTGGATGTTCTCACACTAACACAACTCTCACACAACAGCGACACAGGCTATAACACTCGACACAACCTGAGAGTGAAGGAGCTGTTAATAACACACAGAGGATGATACTCAATTAATCAATCTATCAATCAAACTATCAATCAAACTATCAATATCCTTTTTCAACCAGGTAAAAAACTGATTTAAAAAGAGTGAACTGGCCAAGACGGCAGCACAAAAAAACAGAAGATTTACAGCAGACACACACAAAACAAAAATAAAATGTGATCACACAATATTAAAGAGCAAGAGTGAGGTTTACATGTTTAGATACACAGTTACAAGATCCCATTGAGCTTATTTCTCTGTCTTATATAACTGTCTTGAATTCCCTCAGAGTTACACATCATTCCAGGAAGACGAGGCAGAAAATGTAAATGCCCTTTTGCCCAGTTCAGTTCTCACTCTCGAGACCAGTCTGGAGTGTACTGTAGCTGTTCCCACTCAACGTTCAAAATACGGCGCGTAGAGGCACGGCCATCTTGCAAATTGGACGTCATTTGGAGCCAGAGTCTGTGCAGTAGGGCCAGTGGGAGGAGCCCTGGTAACACAGCAGGGGGAGCTCTAACAATAAAAGCTTCACTTTCTCAGGAGTATGTCCTGTCCATCTTTTTCACAGTTTAGGCTCAGGACCTGCATCTGTATGGTATCATGAGAGCACAGGCCATACTGACTGATATTTTTGCACATGTATAAACACAAATATGTAAGTATAAGTCCAAGAATAGATTTAAAAATAAAAGTCTTCGAACATTCAAAGAGTGGGAGTGGTGGCCTAGTGGTTAAGGACGCTGGGCTTGTAATCGGAGGGTTGCCAGTTCAAGCCTCACCTGGGCCATCACTGTGGGATGTTGAGCAAGTCCCTTAACCGCAAAATGGCTGCCCACTGCTCCTCAGGGATGGGTTAAAAGCAGAAGACAAATTCCATTAATGTAATAACATTACATGGCCAACGATGGGCAACGTGTGACATCATATAAGGAACAGTGATGTACACAATAGCTGCAACCAGTAATAAAACACAAAGCTGTGATATACCAATTTCTTAAAACTGATGAGGAGCGTACATAAAATGGAGGTCTCCATAGTCTAGCAAAGGTAAAAAAGTTGTGATGATCAAATGTTTTTTGACTCACAACAACTGGTTCTGTCAGTTGTTTTGCAGACACCGTTCATATCAAACATCACACACTCTCAGACGGATACACTAACCTCTTGGACTAACACTCAGTGTGGGTGTGTCCCGCTTCCTATGGAGGACTTCCTCCATCTTAACTTTCTTCGTCACGACCTTTCACCCCGCCCCTTCTCCTCATCGTCGTGCCTCCCCCCCAGTAAACCCCTCTCTACGCTCTAACCTCCTGGACCGTCCTCTGTTTCTGTTCCAGCCGAACAGATCCACTTTACCAAACGCATCCACAACGTGGAGGTGAACGAGCGGCAGTCGGCCACCTTTGAGTGCGAGGTGTCCTTCGACAACGCCGTGGTGTCCTGGTACAAGGACACCTGGGAACTCAAAGAGAGCCCTAAGTACAACTTCCGCAGCGAGGGTCGCAGACACTTCATGGTGATCAAGAACGTGAGCGTGGACGATGAAGGTGTGTGACAGCAGCTGGGCGGACTGCCTTCCCTCTGTGTTTGACCTTGACACTGACCTTAGTGTTACTAATCCCGTGTAGGTGTGTACTCGGTCATCGTGCGACTGGAGCCGCGTGGCGAGGCTAAGAGCACGGCCGAGCTTTATTTGTCAGGCAAAGGTACAAACGTTAGAGTCCAAAGTCTGACTTTAACCCTGTAATCGCTGTCTGACTCCGCCCTCTTTCTCCCCCACAGATATACAACTGGCCATGACGCCGGTTGGTACGTATTTGTTTCCTTTTCCTGATACAAACAATAACATGCTTCATGTTTCCAGTGTGTGATGTGGTCCTTGTTTCCTGTGCTGTAGATTTCCCAGACTCCTCAGTGCAGAGGCCAGAGGTGCCGACGTCTGTAGCTTTTGAAGGTAAGTCTGGACCTCCAGGATCCTCTGACAACTAGTAAAACCAGTGGAACCAGTAAAACCAGCTGAACTGAGGCTGTGACTCTTCCCACGTGTTTGTCTGTTTGTGTTTCAAAGAATCTATGGAGATGTATGAGTACGAAGAGGACGTTGAGCTCAGAGGTATCACATGTTCTTACTCACACTAAACTAGTCAGTGTTCAATTACCAAACTGAGCCTGGAATGTGTGTGTTTTTCTGCTAAGAATCTACTGAGTACTCTTCTCACTATGAAGAGGAGCTACAGGTGGAACACACAGGTACTTCATCATCATCATCTTCCTCAGCACTCATCTCTGAGTCGAGGGTTAACTTACAGGTCAATACTCATCTGCTGGGGTTTTATCTGTAAACATTTGCTGTGAGGAATTGAAGAAGCTTCCAGACTCTGAGCTCAGCTGAGAGAGATGTTCTCATCACTCACTTCATTCGCTCCTGTTTGTTTCTTGTTTGTCTTTGTGTTGTTGACTCACCTCTTCTTCAGTGTTTATTGTCGTCTGCAGTCTCATGGTTTCAGATTTGGTTCCTTGGAAGAGTGAGAGCAGATGTTCTTCTTATACATTTCTCCTTAAACTTAATTTAAATATGTGATCTTCAGTTTAATGGCAGGTGTAAATCAGTATTTTCTGATCTTCTAACAGCTGCTGGTCCAGAGATGTCAGCATTTTGCTCAGACTGCTGTAGACTCCATCTGACTGTGGTGATGATTGTTTCATGCTTTTCTTCACCTTCAGCTTCCAGAGTCACCGTTCAAGAGAAGATAGAGACAAAGAAAGTTGGAATGAGAGAAGAAATCCCAGGAAAAGGTAAGACAAAGATTAACCTCTGAAAGCTTTCCAGGTCTTCACTAAACATGTTTGTTGTCTCCTCATAGTGGAGAGAAAGCCAGAAGAGAAGTCCAAGCCTGTTCTGAAGGAGCCTTCACCTCCTAAAGGTACCAGCAGACCCTCTCCTCACTCTGACTCAACATGTTTCTGCAATCTGTAATCCAGGTTTTATAATTTAAATCAAATGTGTTAAGCACTGGAACAAAGGAAACCAGTGGAGGAGAAGGTTCCTGTAGCTTCAGTCCCTGAGAAGAAGAAGACGATTCCTTCAGCCAAAGGTAGAGGTCTATAACATCTCTCCTCTTTCCAGTAGACTTTGTCTGCACTTCTGGTTTTCTTTGAGTCCAACATCAGGCCTTGTTTGAGCTCATTATCTGTGTACGTTTCTTAAAAGAACCAGTGGAGGACCAGAAGCCATCGGTTGCTCCCTCGCTGCCTGCAGAGAAACCAAAGAAAGGTACCTGGGCTTTTCTTCTCACTCAACTCTCACCTCTTAACTCCCGTCTGGATTTGACTTTGTTTCACCATGACAAAGTCTTTCCAGATCTTGTTAGATGTTCAGATGTAGATCTTTGTCTAACGTCCCTTCATGTGTATCCTGGTTACCTGAAGACGAGCCCAGGCCTCAGGAACCAGCAGAGCCAAAAAAGGTGGCGCCTGTAGCTAAACCAGAACCTAAAGAAAAACCTGAGGCTAAGATCAAACCTGCTCCAGCTCCTAAACCAGCCCCTGAGGTTAAACCTGCAGCTAAGCCTGAAGCTGAACCAGTACCAGGGAAAAAGCTTGTGGCCCCGCCCTCTAAAGGTACCTGCATTGGAGTTTTTCATCTCAGTCTGTTTCTGTGTTTGTTGTGCTTTAAATGTCAAAGCCATTATTTGCCTCCTCTAACCCACTCTGGGCCACATTTTAAGTCTCTGGAGAGAAGAAACCAGAAGCAAAGCCAGAAAGACCAAAACCGGAGTTGTTGAAACCTGAGCCAGAGCCACCAAAAGCTAAATCAGAGGTCCAGAAACCTGAATCACACGAGAAGAAGCCAGGAGCTCCTAAACCAGAACCAATGGCAAAGAAAGCAGAGGTGAAGGCACCAGAGCCCGAAAAGCCAAAAGCAGAACCATTAAAGACAAAACCAGAACCAGAACCAGCACTGAGGGAACCTTCAAAGAAAGGTAGCACACCTCTTGTTGAGTTTAGAAGTCAAATGGTTCTTAATCTCTGAAATTTAACCATCTAATCCTAACATCTTAATAAGGACCGCCTCTCCTGAGAGCCTTAGAGGTCCTTAGTTTATCTTCTTTCTTTTCCTTCCTGGACTTTGGAAAATATGCAGATTTCTGACATGTTTGTTTCATCATCTTCTCTTCAAGTACCTGAAGCTTTAACAAAGAAGGAGGAGCCTGTTATTCCTCCCATCCCGCCATCCGTCCCACTAAAGGTGGATAAAGATGAAGTGGTACCACAGAAGAAGAAGCCGGTGACTCCTAAAGGTACTGCACATTAACCCAAACTCCACTTCCACTCCTCATATCATGTGTTGATTGGTTTGTCCTGATGTCTTTTGCACTCGACAGAGTGTTTTGTGCTGGTGTTTTATCCTTTTGCCATTGTAAAGCCACCCAGTTATTCCACTTAAGTCATGTGAATTATCTCCAGGTTGGTGCTGGCACCTTGTTGTACACTGTGGTGATTTTTTTCTGCATGTTTTTGTGTCAAACTCCTAAAGCCTCCACACCAACTCCCCAACCTCCTCAGGCGTTTCAGGAGGTAGTTGTATCAGAGCCTGAATCCCATGAGCCACAACATAAAATCCCTGAAACCCAACCAGAGAAACACCTTCAGAAGAAAGGAAAAGAGAAGGAGAAGACCCCAGAAAGGTTCCCAGAGAAGAAACCAGAGAAAAGACAGGAGGAAACTCCAAAGACAGCTCCTAAAATGGTTCCTGAGAAAATGCCAGAAAAAGAGCTGGAGGTACAAGTGGAGGAGAAAGCTCTTGATAGATCATCGGTTCCTAAAGGAGTTCTTGATGAGAAGAAGCCAGTGAAGGTTTCTCCAAAGATAGAAGAAGAGATGAAACCTCAGAGGCTCCCTGCTGATAAACCTGAGAAGGTTCTTGATGTTAAACCAAGACCTAGTGAAGGTACAGCTGGAGGAGAATTCACTCTCCTCTTTTCTTTTTGTCTTCATCTGAGTTTGTGACAGTCCAGTTTTTTCAAACTTACATACAAACAACTACATACCCTCAGATAAATTCAACAGTTTTTACAGCAATAGCACAAACTGAACTGTCACTTGCTCTTCTTTGATGTGTTGTTGGCATCATTGTGTGTTACTGTCCCTGTGTTCTTCTCTAATCTGTTACAAACATTAAACTCTTGATCATACTTGTAGCCAAAAGGAGTGAAAAGACTGCTGTCAGAGACACGGAGGAACAAACGGCTCCTTCAGAACAAGGTACGGATTAAAAGAGCAACGTGATGGAAGTCTTTCCTCTACAGGTGGAGAATCAGCTCTCACTCTCTCCATCTTTCCCTTTTCTAATCCTTTGTGCTTGTTTCTCTTTCATTATTACCTCTTGGCGTCACTGCATGACGCCTTTTCTTCTTTAAAAAAAACCTCCAGTCACGACAAGTCTCCTCAAGATGGAGCACAGAGAAGGAGCTGAGAAGACTGGGAAGCTTTATTACGTCTCATCTACTGAGGAGGTATGGCAGCACCAGGACGTGTTGGAAGAGCACGCCCAAGTGTTGTACAAGGATGAAGTGGCTCCTCTGACAGAAACCTTGTCAGCGTGTGACATCTTAAGAGCAAGTGAGGAGCAGAGTGATCAGAGGTCTGAGCAGAAGGGCCAGATATCTGTTACTGACGCCTCAAAGAGAAAGGACACCAAAGTGAGCAAGATAAGAAGCAAAACACAAGAACCTGTGCCACAAGCCAAAACAACGCCACAGGAAGTTTCTTTGAAAAAGACCTTCAAAGACAGTGAGTCAGTCACAGCAGAACATTCTAGAGTAGAAATAGACCTGACAGTCCAAAAAGGACGAGGAATAAGCATTCAAACCAAAAGTACAGAGAAACGCAGGTCACAGATACCCAAAGAGGAGACACCTTCTCCATCTGATGAAATGAGACCACACTGTGCTACGCATGAGGTGGAGATCATTTCTGTGTCTCCAGAACAACAGGACAGAGTGTCTCACAGAGAAGTTAAAGAGACAAGCTACACAGAGGTAGTGACTTCAGTTAAACAAAAAGATGAACCTAGTCCAGCAGAGAAGGAGCTGCTTAGACCAGAATTAGCTCAGCAGAGAACTGAACAAAAGATCAGACATCCAGTTAGTTCTACTGAGAGCTCAGTAACTGATATCCAGCTCAGCAGGCCTTCACATCTCCAAACTCAGGCTGAAGGTAAACCCATCGCTGCAAAACCAGAATCCATTAAGGAAAAAGTTCCTGAAGAAGTTCTAACCAAGGTACTAAAAAAACCTTCAGAGAAGAGGATAGCAGATGAAAAAGGAGCTGAAGGTACAGATGCTGTTCCTCTTTTTTCTGTCTTCAGTAGTGTCCATTTCTCTTTTTTTTTTTTATCTTAATTGTGTTCATTTTTAATTCTGTTTCTAAATGCTGAAAAATAATGAAGCCAAAATTATTCTTTAAAGCAACTAAAGCTCCCTCTGAGAAGGTCCCCACTCTTCCATCTCCTCCCACGTGTCCTGAAGTCCAGAACAAAAGTGCAGAGAGAGGTAGACCAGCAGCACCTCTTCTCTTTTCTTCGTTTTTCTTTTCACATTTAAGACCAGATGTTTGTGTTTCTGTTTGTGTCCTAATCTCTTGGCACCGCCTCATGGTGCTTTCTCTTCACATTTGCCATTTTAAGCTCTTAACCATGTAAAGGATGACAAACAATCATCTACGGCACTCCAGAAGACTGAAGATGAACCCCAAACGTTCCTCACAGTTAAAAAAGAGGTTATTGGTAAAAGGGTTAAAGTTGTTCCACGAGATCATGAGGAAGTATCCAAAACAAGTGGTACTAAATCTGTTACTGAGGGTTTCACTGTACAAGGGCTTCAAACTAGGTCTACAACATCTTATCCTGATGAATCTGTTTCAGAAAGCTTAAAAATAGAAAAGATCAAACAGCACTCTGATAGAACGTTTATAAAACGCACTGAGTCGATTCTGTCCTCTAAAGATCAATTGGACTCTTCAGGTCAGGATCTTATAGCAGAGACTGCCAAAAAGTTTGAATCTAAAATAAATCATGGTCATGTGTCAGCTACACCTGAGATAGAAAAATCAAACAAGCAGACAAAACAAGCAGAGCAGGATGAGCTACAGCCAAAAACCAATCAGACGCCACAGAAACAAACACAAAAACCTACATTTTACAAAGTAGTCAGAATTCAGGACAACCTAGCCAAAGTGAGCATGATGGAGGGAATAACTGAGATTAAACCTCTGAGTGACACACCAAGTGGTACAACAAACCTCAGACATACAGAAATAAAGAGTTTAACCTCTGAAAGAGCTGAGATCTCAGAACAAATGATGACCATAGACCACAAGAAAGAGGAAGCTGTGAGGGTGGAGAGCGAGGTGCAGGGTATAAGAAGTAAGAAAGAAAACCAAAGGGGTAGAACTGAAAAAGAAGGTAAACCGCCCGAACAATGTGACATATTAATGGAAGGTAAGTTGGATGTTGGAAAATTTCACGTAGAAGCAAAAGCTCCAAACGTACCAAAAAATACAGATAAAAAGTTTTTTCAGCAAATTCCATCCAAAAGTTATTCTGAGTGTTCGACAATTAAAGAAAAAACTTCTGAAACTGAATCTGAACCAAACCAAGAGGAAGTCCCCAAACATCTAACTGTGGTCGAGAAAGACCAGATAAAGATCAGTAAAGTTAAAGATCAAACCATTAAAGTTTCTCCTCTAAAGGAGGTTAAAACTGAAGAACAGATTGACAAGAAAGTCACATCATCAATGGAGGAGACATCCAGAGAAGTAGAAACAGCTCCTGAATTTCAGTCAGATCTTGATGAACTTTATCAGGAAGATGGGACTACCGTAGAAACAAAGTCTGGAAAGGAGAAACTGCAGTTACACAAAACTAAAGAAGCAAAAGAAATGGTTGGACAGATGTCGAAAAAAGTTACGAGAGTTCAAAAAATAAGTCAGAAAGAGAGTCCTGTTAAAGAAATACTTATTGAAGGTTCAAGAGTAAAAGAAGAAACCCTTACAGCTGAGTCTGAACCAGACCAAGAGGAAGTCCCAAAACATCTAAAGACTGTGGTAGAGAAAGACCAGATAAAGATCAACAAAGTTAAAGATCAAACCTGGAAAGTTTATCCTCTAAAGGAGGTTAAAACAGAAGAACAGATTGACAGGAAAGTTTCAGTCACAGCCATGATGGAGGAGACATCCAGACAAGTAGAAACAGCTCCTGAACCACAAACTGGATTTATACCTCATGAAGGAACAGTTGTTCCTGATATGAAGGAACTAAAGACCATTCCAAACATAGATGAACAGGTTAGATCACAAACAGCCATTGTTGGAGAACAAAGTCCAAAAGGGATTTCCCTCAAAGACAAAAAGCTTAAAAAGTCAGAGGAGATTCTGTCCAGGATTGATGAAGGTTATGTTGAAGATGAGACTTCAGAAAAATTAAAGTCTGGGAAGAAGAAAATGAAATTACTAAAAACTAAAGAAACAGCTGCAAAAGAACCAGCAAACATCCTTAGAGTTAAAGGAAAAGGTTTAAAAGAGAGTCCTGTTAAAAAAGAAATGCCTATTGAATGTTCAAGAGTCAAAGAAGAAACCCTTACAGCTGAGTCTGAACCAGACCAAGAGGAAGTCCCAAAACATCTGACGACTGTGGTAGAGAAAGACCAGATAAAGATCAGTAAAGTTAAAGATCAAACCATTAAAGTTTCTCCTCTAAAGGAGGTTAAAACTGAAGAACAGATTGACAAGAAAGTCACATCATCAATGGAGGAGACATCCAGAGAAGTAGAAACAGCTCCTGAATTTCAGTCAGATCTTGATGAACTTTATCAGGAAGATGGGACTACCGTAGAAACAAAGTCTGGAAAGGAGAAACTGCAGTTACACAAAACTAAAGAAGCAAAAGAAATGGTTGGACAGATGTCGAAAAAAGTTACGAGAGTTCAAAAAATAAGTCAGAAAGAGAGTCCTGTTAAAGAAATGATTATTGAAGGTTCAAGAGTAAAAGAAGATAGCCTTACAGCTGAGTCTGAACCAGACCAAGAGGAAGTCCCAAAACATCTAAAGACTGTGGTCGAGAAAGACCAGATAAAGATCAGTAAAGTTAAAGATCAAACCATTAAAGTTTCTCCTCTAAAGGAGGTTAAAACTGAAGAACAGATTGACAAGAAAGTCACATCATCAATGGAGGAGACATCCAGAGAAGTAGAAACAGCTCCTGAATTTCAGTCAGATCTTGATGAACTTTATCAGGAAGATGGGACTACCGTAGAAACAAAGTCTGGAAAGGAGAAACTGCAGTTACACAAAACTAAAGAAGCAAAAGAAATGGTTGGACAGATGTCGAAAAAAGTTACGAGAGTTCAAAAAATAAGTCAGAAAGAGAGTCCTGTTAAAGAAATGATTATTGAAGGTTCAAGAGTCAAAGAAGATAGCCTTACAGCTGAGTCTGAACCAGACCAAGAGGAAGTCCCAAAACATCTAAAGACTGTGGTAGAGAAAGACCAGATAAAGATCAACAAAGTTAAAGATCAAACCTGGAAAGTTTATCCTCTAAAGGAGGTTAAAACAGAAGAACAGATTGACAGGAAAGTTTCAGTCACAGCCATGATGGAGGAGACATCCAGACAAGTAGAAACAGCTCCTGAACCACAAACTGGATTTATACCTCATGAAGGAACAGTTGTTCCTGATATGAAGGAACTAAAGACCATTCCAAACATAGATGAACAGTTTAGATCACAAACAGCCATTGTTGGAGAACAAAGTCCAAAAGAGATTTCCTTGAAAGACAAAAAGCTTAAAAAGTCAGAGGAGATTCTGTCCAGGATTGATGAAGGTTATGTTGAAGATGAGACTTCAGAAAAATTAAAGTCTGGGAAGAAGAAAATTAAATTAGTAAAAACTAAAGAAACAGCTGCAAAAGAACCAGCAAACATCCTTAGAGTTAAAGGAAAAGGTTTAAAAGAGAGTCCTGTTAAAAAAGAAATGCCTATTGAAGGTTCAAGAGTCAAAGAAGAAACCCTTACAGCTGAGTCTGAACCAGACCAAGAGGAAGTCCCAAAACATCTGAAGACTGTGGTAGAGAAAGACCAGATAAAGATCAGTAAAGTTAAAGATCAAACCATTAAAGTTTCTCCTCTAAAGGAGGTTAAAACTGAAGAACAGATTGACAAGAAAGTCACATCATCAATGGAGGAGACATCCAGAGAAGTAGAAACAGCTCCTGAATTTCAGTCAGATCTTGATGAACTTTATCAGGAAGATGGGACTACCGTAGAAACAAAGTCTGGAAAGGAGAAACTGCAGTTACACAAAACTAAAGAAGCAAAAGAAATGGTTGGACAGATGTCGAAAAAAGTTACGAGAGTTCAAAAAATAAGTCAGAAAGAGAGTCCTGTTAAAGAAATGATTATTGAAGGTTCAAGAGTAAAAGAAGATAGCCTTACAGCTGAGTCTGAACCAGACCAAGAGGAAGTCCCAAAACATCTAAAGACTGTGGTCGAGAAAGACCAGATAAAGATCAGTAAAGTTAAAGATCAAACCATTAAAGTTTCTCCTCTAAAGGAGGTTAAAACTGAAGAACAGATTGACAAGAAAGTCACATCATCAATGGAGGAGACATCCAGAGAAGTAGAAACAGCTCCTGAATTTCAGTCAGATCTTGATGAACTTTATCAGGAAGATGGGACTACCGTAGAAACAAAGTCTGGAAAGGAGAAACTGCAGTTACACAAAACTAAAGAAGCAAAAGAAATGGTTGGACAGATGTCGAAAAAAGTTACGAGAGTTCAAAAAATAAGTCAGAAAGAGAGTCCTGTTAAAGAAATACTTATTGAAGGTTCAAGAGTCAAAGAAGATAGCCTTACAGCTGAGTCTGAACCAGACCAAGAGGAAGTCCCAAAACATCTAAAGACTGTGGTAGAGAAAGACCAGATAAAGATCAGCAAAGTTAAAGATCAAACCTGGAAAGTTTCTCCTCTAAAGGAGGTTAAAACTGAAGAACAGGTTGACAGGAAAGTTTCAGTCACAGCCATGACGGAGGAGACATCCAGACAAGTAGAAACAGCTCCTGAACCACAAACTGGATTTATACCTCATGAAGGAACAGTTGTTCCTGATATGAAGGAACTAAAGACCATTCCAAACATAGATGAACAGTTTAGATCACAAACAGCCATTGTTGGAGAACAAAGTCCAAAAGAGATTTCCCTCAAAGACAAAAAGCTTAAAAAGTCAGAGGAGATTCTGTCCAGGATTGATGAAGGTTATGTTGAAGATGAGACTTCAGAAAAATTAAAGTCTGGGAAGAAGAAAATGAAATTACTAAAAACTAAAGAAACAGCTGCAAAAGAACCAGCAAACATCCTTAGAGTTAAAGGAAAAGGTTTAAAAGAGAGTCCTGTTAAAAAAGAAATGCCTATTGAAGGTTCAAGAGTCAAAGAAGAAACCCTTACAACTGAGTCTGAACCAGACCAAGAGGAAGTCCCCAAACATCTAAAGACTGTGGTCGAGAAAGACCAGATAAAGATCAGTAAAGTTAAAGATCAAACCATTAAAGTTTCTCCTCTAAAGGAGGTTAAAACTGAAGAACAGATTGACAAGAAAGTCACATCATCAATGGAGGAGACATCCAGAGAAGTAGAAACAGCTCCTGAATTTCAGTCAGATCTTGATGAACTTTATCAGGAAGATGGGACTACCGTAGAAACAAAGTCTGGAAAGGAGAAACTGCAGTTACACAAAACTAAAGAAGCAAAAGAAATGGTTGGACAGATGTCGAAAAAAGTTACGAGAGTTCAAAAAATAAGTCAGAAAGAGAGTCCTGTTAAAGAAATGATTATTGAAGGTTCAAGAGTAAAAGAAGATAGCCTTACAGCTGAGTCTGAACCAGACCAAGAGGAAGTCCCAAAACATCTAAAGACTGTGGTAGAGAAAGACCAGATAAAGATCAGCAAAGTTAAAGATCAAACCTGGAAAGTTTCTTGTCTGAAGGAGGTTAAAACTGAAGAACATGTTGACAGAAAGGTTTCAGTCACAGCCATGATGGAGGAGACATCCAGAGAAGTAGAAACAGCTCCTGAACCACTGGAGGAAGAAGCACACACTGGATTTATTCCTCCATCATCTGTTGATGAACATGTTCTACTCAAAACAAACAAAGTTTTGGACAAAAGTCAAAAACAGATTCATGTTAAAGATAAAATGCCAGAAAAATCCAAACATATTGTGTCAGAGCTGGATGAAGTCTATCAGGTAAAACCGATGTTAGGGAAGGACACACAGAAGTTTCTCAAAGCTGAAGAAGCTGCTGAACAAACCCCATCAACCACTGTGACAGTTAAAGGAAAAACTAAAAAAGCGAGTCAGATTGAGGATCAAATGATGACTGAACATTCAATGGACAGAGAAGAAACCCTTACAACTGAGTCTGAACCAGACCAAGAGAAAGTCCCCAAACATCTAAAGACTGTGGTCGAGAAAGACCAGATAAAGATCAGCAAAGTTCAAGATCAAACCTTTAAAATCTGTCATCTGAAGGAAGTTAAAACTGAAGAACAGGCTGACAGGAAGGTTTCAGTCACAGCCATGATGGAGGAGACATTCAAAGAAGTAGAAACAGCTCCTGAAATCTCGGAGGAAGAAGACGAAGAACAAACTGGATTTATACCTTGTGAAAGAACATTTTTTCCTGATATGAAGGAACTAAAGACCATTCCAAACATAGATGAACAGGTTAGATCACAAACAGCCATTGTTAGAGAACAAAGTCCAAAAGAGATTTCCTTTAAAGACAAAAAGCTTAAAAAGTCAGAGGAGATTCTGTCCAGGATTGATGAAGGTTATGTTGAAGATGAGACTTCAGAAAAATTTAAGTCTGAGAAAGAAAAACTGAAATTACTCAAAACTAAAGAAGCAGCTGCAAAAGAACCAGCAAACGTCCTTAGAGTTAAAGGAAAAGGTTTTAAAGAGAGTCCTGTTAAAAAAGAAATGCCTAATGAAGGTTCAAGAGTCAAAGAAGAAACCCTTACAACTGAGTCTGAACCAGACCAAGAGGAAGTCCCAAAACATCTGAAGACTGTGGTAGAGAAAGACCAGATAAAGATCAGTAAAGTTAAAGATCAAACCATTAAAGTTTCTCCTCTAAAGGAGGTTAAAACTGAAGAACAGATTGACAAGAAAGTCACATCATCAATGGAGGAGACATCCAGAGAAGTAGAAACAGCTCCTGAATTTCAGTCGGATCTTGATGAAGCTTTTCAGGAAGATGAATCAAAGTCAGGAAAGGGGATGCTGCAATTACTCAACACTGAAGAAATTGTTGGACAATTCCCAACAAAAAATGAGATAATTCAAGGAATAACTTCAAAAGAGCAAATGTCTATGGAAGGTTCAATAGCCAAAGAAGAAACCCTTACAGCTGAGTCTGAACCAGACCAAGAAAAACTAACCAAACATCCAAAGACTGTTAGAAAGAAAGACCAGATGAAGATCAGCGAAGTTAGAGATCAAACCTTTAAAGTTTCTCCTTTAAAGGAGGTTAAAACTGAAGAGCAGGTTGACAGGAAAGTTTTAATCACAGCCATGTTGGAGGAGACATCCAGAGAAGTAGAAACAGCTCCAACTGTTCAGTCCACAACAATTGTAGTTAGAAATGAATATAGCAGCAGCGCTCCCGATAACAGAGCACATAGCCCATTACCAATGAAGCTACATCTGTCTACAGTTTGCTCTGATGTCAGTGAAAATAAAACAGATCAGATTTCAATGAGAGAGAAAACACTTGAACCACCAACCTCAAAACATCTTATAATGGTCCCAGAAACTGCAGAAAGACTCGCAGAGAAAACCCTGAAACCAAAACAGAAAATAGTGACAACGGAATTAGAAAGTGAAAAAACGCAGTCAGAGGAAAAAGATAAAGTGAAAGAAAAAAGAGCAAAGTCGGACAAAAGGACCAAAGTGTCTCTTCAGGAAATCCAATCAAAGGTTGTTATAGTTAGACATGAGTTTGAAGTTGCGATTCCTTTTGAAGCTTCAGAAATCCAAAGTGAAGAAATGACAAACAGGCATTCTGTAGCTCCTGTGATGGAGGTGGCATCTGGTAGATCTCAGGTCATAAACCAGGAAGACGTGCAGTCAAACACTCTGCAGACACATGTAGTACATGATGACAGACAGATTGTCAGTTTATCAGAGTCTGCATGTGTACAGGAAGGTTTTATAAAGAAGTCGTCAACAGATTCTGAGGGTAAAAAAGAAAAGATCACAGTTCAACAGACATTACCTGATAAAACAGTTTCAAAAGCAGCAGTTTCTGAGTCTTTAGTGGAACCAGAAACTGCAGAAACATTTGAAGAAACAAAACCAATGCAAAAACAGATCAAAGCAATGACAGAAGTCACAGAGAATCTTTCAAAAGTTAACAATTTGTTTAAAAAAGAAAAACCAAAGTCAGACAAAGGGACCAAAGAATCTCTTCAGGAAGTCCAATCAAAGTTTGTTACAGTTAGAGATAAGTTTGAACATGTTTTTCCTTTTGAACTGACAGAAACACAACCTGAACAAACAATAGACAGGCATTCTGTAGCCCCTGTGATGGTGGTAGTATTTGATAGATCTCAGGTCATAAACCAGGAGGACGTGCAGTCAAACACTCTACAGACACATGTAGTACATGATGACAGACAGACTGTGAGTTTATCAGAGTCTGTACATGTACAGGAAGGTTTTATAAAGAAGTCATCAACAGATTCTGAGGTGAAGAGTTCTATAACAGATACGCTCGCAGATCCAGACATTTTACCTGTTACATCAACTTCAAAAGCAGATGTATCTCAGACTTCCGTGGAATCAGAAACTGTAGAAAATCTTCCAGAGATAAAACCGGCTAAAAAACTGCAATCAATGGTGACAGAAGCAAAAGAAACTGTGTCTGAAGAAGTAGTAGATAAGGTGAAAGAAAAAAGCCCAAAGTCAGACAAAAGTACCAAACCTTCTATTGAAGAAGTCCAGTGTAGGACAGCTACAGTCGAAACTAGTTCTGAAATTATCAGTCTGTTAAAGGAAACCCATCAGGAGGATCAGAGGACAGTCTCAGCTGTGCCTGGGGTGGAGTTGGTTTCTGAGAAAGCTTTGATAAGCAAACCTAAAGCTGAGGAGACAATTTCTATTAAAGATGTAAACTTTGAAAAGCTCAGTCCTCCACAAAGACCCAAAGCTTCATTAGGAGACGTTATAGCTAAGGTAGTTAATGAGGAACCATCGGTGGTTCAGTTAAAGGATACACTAACAGACAGAGGACAGGTTCCACAGGAAGACACTTTGCAAATGCTTGATAAACCCTGGGATGCTGCAGAGGAAACTGAGGAGAGAACAGCCATCAAACAAAGGAAAACAGAAGCTTCTGTAGGTGGCATGTTGGGAAGAAAAGTCCCCAAACACAGCTCAGAGGAAATACGTAAAGATAAGACTACAGATCAGTCATCATTGAATCTAATTCAGTCCACAGTGACAGTAAAAACTGATCAATCTGAAACTTGTCCTTTAAATGAGTCAGTATTTAAAAAAGAACCAATTCAAAGGAAAGCAGCACTAACACCAACAGCACAGGTGTCATCAGAAGAAGAAGACAGATTGGACATTTACCACCAGGAACACATGGCTCCAACAATGGAGACATTAGTAGGCCCACAGTTAGTCGAGGTATATGGGTTAAAAGACACAGAACCTTCAGTAACAGATACCATAGTACGCACAATAAGTGCTGCAGACACCACCACCAAATCATCAGAGGCTCCAACTGTCCACCAAGCATCCTCTGAAGAAGACCATGTCACAGCTAGGGAGAGGGCAGGAGAAGACATCCAGCAGGTCCTCATTCAGAGAGGTACAGAGGGAGGAATGTGTCACTACGCACGTTGTTTTTACCGCTGTGCACCCGTGTGTCCTTTACGGGGACGTCTTAGGATCATCACTCCTCTGAGGTCCATGTCACATCACCCATTGTGTTTGTTCACTGTGAGGAAGTGTTAGCCTCTCCTAGCTTCTTTATCTCTAAAGCACCAGATCCTTGTGTTGCTCTCACAGTTTCTTTAATCCTGCGTGTTGTGTTGTCTATATTTCACTGCATCCTCAAAGTGTCAGTGAAATATCTTCTCTTGTTTGTTTGTCTCTTTTAAAGCTGTAGACAAGAACAGCCAGTCTCTGTGTGCACTTATTCTGTCTTTTTCAATTTTAAGTTCCTCCGAAGGAGAAGGAAGCACCAGTGTCTGTCAAAGTGCCGGCGATGAAGCCCTTGGCTCCTTCAGAAGGTACCAATCTCTCTCTGTGTGTCTCTTTACATTTAGCCTTTACACATTCTACACAGATGTGTACGCCCCTCTTATCTTCATTTGACCTTCTTTTAACTTTGCACTCCAAAGCCAAAATTCCAGAAGTTGTTAAAAAGCCTGTAATCATGGAGAAACCTGAAGCGGAGAAGAAAATGACTGTACCAGCAGAAGTGAAGCCAGGTATCATCAGAAAAGTCCTACTAACAATCTTTAGAAAGTTATTTTGTCTCTGACAATCCCTTGGTTGCTTCTTTCCTTCATAAAGTCATTGAACCTGTCGCAAAGAGGACAGAAGAACCTTCCAAGAAAGAAGAAATCACTGTGAAGGAGAAGATACCTCCACAGACAGGTAGGAGGTTCACGGCTGCATCTGTCAGTCTGTGTTTGCTGGGCTGTAAAGGCCGTAATGCTGTGTTCAGTCTATCTTTCATTAATCTTCTTTATGAGCATAACTCATCAGCTTTGACTGGTTTTAGACCAGTTTAGACTCAGTGATGTATTTAATGTGGTCTGATCATGGCCGAGCTCAAACATAGACATGAACAAACTCCTTTTAACTGTCCAAAGCTAGTCCTCCTGGAGTAGATCTTCCACTGATAAAATCATCGCTGCAACACCTGTCCATCACCCTGAAGTCACATCTTCTGTTGGAAATCAACTCTACTGTGAGACCTTAGGTCACATGCAGCATTTGCAGTCAAAGTTTCTCATTAAATCCTGTTCACATTATCAGGCAGATTAACACTTTGAAATCACACATTGTTTATGCGTCTGAGGGGCTTTAAAACTATGATTTTCAACAGAAATGGGGACTTGCAGAAGATTTATCAGCTTTGGTCACATTTAAGGACATTGATACGGTCATATCTGTTTGTTCTGCTCTACAGTACACATGTAGTGAAGTACCAGGGTGAGTTTTAAAGATAGATATAATTTAATCTCTCTCTCGGAGGACTGGAGCCCACTCCAGGGTGTACCTTTCCTTGGATTTTTGTGTTTCCTTAAAGTGCACAACCATGCAGTATATCTAGAATTTTTGCATTTTACTGTAAAACAAGCTGAGATTGAATTCATGATACGACTTCTCATTCTGTTCCTATCCGATGTGTGGGTAACCCATTCTGATCACTGTAAATCATTGTCTTTGAACCAGATGAAACCAAAGGACCAGTTCAAGCACCAGGAGGAGTAAAGAAAGGTAGGAGAACCCATTAACGCCCCCCCCCCCCCATCACCTCAGTACATTAAACACACCCGACCCGGGAAGGGTTTGGATTAATTTTAACTGGTTTTCTGGTTTCTTCACCAGTGAGTCTTTGTTCCTTTACATGTGTTGCGTTTCGTTATTTTACTCTAAAGTGTTTAGTTTGTGTCCGTTTGGTTTGTGCTTGTTTAAACTGTGATATCTGTTTTAGTGTCAGTGAGTAACATCAAACCTTTGCTGCCCCAGAATTGGTTTTACCTAAAAAAGGTAAAATTCAGACAGAAGAGGAGGGAACGTTTGAGATTCCCACTTTGAGAAAAACCACCAAGGTGGTTCGAGAGGTGGAGGAGCAGCAGGAGGTCATCAAACTGAAGAAAATCCCTTCTAAAACTAAAGAACCAGAAGATGAGTTGAAACTTCGGAGAGCCACTAAAACTACCATTGTGGACATAGAGGAGGTGGTCCAAAGGGAGGAGGAGCCTGAGGTTTCATATAGTACCAGGAGAGCTGCAGAGGAGAAGAAGCCTCGCGAGAAGGCAGAGTTGGTGAAAAAACCAGAGCTCTTTGAAGGTAAAGAGGAGGAGCTAAAAGAAGCGCCTAAAGAAGCATGGAGCCCTCAGAAACGTGTTACTGCAGAGAAGATACCAGAGGAGCTAAAAGCTCTGAAAAAAACCCCCAAAGCACCAAAAGAGGCTGAGGTTGAGGCACCGAGTGCAGCTTTGAAGAAAGTGAAGAAGTTGGCTTTAGACAATGAGGACCCAGAAGTGGTCAAACTAAAGCCATTTGAAAAGCCTGTTAAAGTAGCAGAAGAGCAGCCCAAGGAGAAGAAAGAGGCACCAGAGAGGGACTCAGTGGATTTTGAGAAATGGGAACGAACACCAAAGGAAGTCGAATTCAAAGAACCTCCACAAAAGCCAGACAAACCTCCTGTAGAAGATACAGCTCCTGCAGCCAAGGTGCAAAAGCCTGTAGAGAAGAAGGCAGCCCCCCCAAAGGAGCCAGAAGAGAACAAAGCTCTTAAAAAGGTTAAGAAGTTACCAACAACTGAACAAGAGCTGGAAGGTGTCAAACTGAAACCTTTTTCCAAGCCTTCAAAAGAGGCAGAGGAGCCAGAGAAGAAACCTGCTGAGGACAAAGAGAAGAAGCCCACTGATTATATGAGCCGCCGTCTCCCGAGTCCAACAGAATTACCAAAACTACAAAAACCTGAAGCCAAGCCAGAAAAAGCTGAGGTCCCAGCAGCCCCCGAGAGGAAACCAGACATGCCTCAAGAAGCAGCTCCAGTGGAGAAGAAGGAGTCTCCTCCTCCTGCCAAGAAAGCTGAGAAAGTCCTAGAGAAAGTCCCAGAGGAGCCCAAACCTCTTCTGAAAAAAGTGGGAGTCATCTCGAAATCCAAGCAAGAGAAGGAAGACATCACCCTCAAACCTGTGGATCAGCTCAAGAAGGTGGAGCTAAAAAAGACTCCATCTCCCAAGGTGGAAAAGGTGAAAGAGGCAGAGGCTGTCCCAGTGGAGAAGAAGCCACAGATTGACAAACTGAAAAAGGCTCCCAAAACAGTTTCACCCGTAGAATCCATTGAAGCCGTGACTCTGAAGAAGACCCCAAAGAAGCCCTCACCAGAGGAGGCGGAGGTCCCAGATAAAGGAAAGCTTCCTCTGGTCAAAGAGGTTTCTCCTGGAGCTGTGCAGTTGATGAAGGTCTCCACACAGCCTGAGGAGGAGGTGTTTGAGGAGGAGTTTGAAGGTGGGGAGGGGGCGGAGCCTGAAGAAGAAGAGGCCTGGGGTTGGGAGTTGGTTCCTACAGAAGACTGGGAAAGAGAAGGTGTAGAAGGCGCTGTGGAGGCGCCGGGGGTGTCCAGGAGAGGTGAGACGACTACGGTCCAATCATCTCCTCCCATTCCACCATCATGTTCACCTAAACCAGCTTCAAACCATTGTCTTCAACCAGCACTCCCATGCTGTGTGCTCTGTATGGTCTCATCATGTCTGTGTCCGTCCCTCCATGACATCGAACATCTCATCTTCTCCTTCTTTTCCTCCATCACTCACAGGCACAAAGGCTCCGACCTGTAAGGCCTTCACACACCAGACGACCTTCAGCCAATCTTCATCATAATGATGGAAACCATGTGATCAAAAGAAACATGAATGATTCTCATGCTTCTGTCGTCCTCGGTGTGTGAAGGCCTTCAGGATTTAATCATCTTCATCACTTCATTTCATTACCTAACGCATTCACCATCATCCACATCCCACTTCGTCTGTGAAACTGACGTCCTCACATAGGACACATGATTAAACATTATGTCTCTGAACAGAGGGACAACCAGCAGAGGAGGCCGGACGAGGCAGAGGACGAGGACTGAAGCGTAAGTGTCATACTTTAGAAATACAAACGCACAAACTACACACAATACCTCAGAGGCTGCTTGTTGGGGAAGAAGGTTCTGGAGTCAGTCAAGTTGGAGAGAAGAAAACACACCACAGGCTGTTCATTCGGGGGGGGCGAATGAGAATAGAGAAGGTGTTTTGAGACGGGCTAGCCATAACATGGCTGCCAGCCAGCGTGTGTGTGTGTGTCAGAGAGAGAAAAAAAAGCTGAACGTGTGTCCATTTCTCCTCCACGGATCACTGACTGTTTCACCCATGCATGCACTCATCGTCACTCACAGTCACATCCATGCACATTTCTCCACTGCGGGATGAATAAAGAATATTTATCTGCTGTAATTCAGTTTCCTCTACTAACACCTCCAATTCTGCTACTTCACATTTTTATTTTCACTTCCACACACTCATGTTCACCCTCCATGTTCAACACAACGCGTACAAAACTCATTAAATAAGGGCGTTCTGTACCACTTCTGCACGTGCACTAATCATTGCTGCAATCTTTGTGAATTCCTCGCAGCAGTTGAGGAAACTGCATCACTAAAGGATTTAAGGAAGCAACCGGTTTACCACCCTTTATTTCAGATCTTAGTGAATCTGAATATTTTCAATACAATGTTTGTGTTTCACCTGTAGCGAAGCAGACTCCCTCCCCAGGCGAGGGCCGGGGCCGCGGCCTGAAGCCCGGTGGTAAAGGTCCGTCCCCCCCGGAGGATCCCTTTGGAGGGTTCAAGCTCAAAGCCGTTCCTCTGAAGTTCATCAAGAAGCTGCAGGACATCGTGCTGCAGGAGGCCGAGTCCATCGGCTCGTCTGCCGTGTTTGAGTGCGAGGTCTCGCCCTCTACGGCCATCACCTCCTGGATGA
Source organism: Gouania willdenowi (assembly GCF_900634775.1). Lineage (NCBI taxonomy): Eukaryota > Metazoa > Chordata > Actinopteri > Blenniiformes > Gobiesocidae > Gouania > Gouania willdenowi. The sequence continues at coordinate 582,074 of NC_041064.1, forward strand.
AGGACGGCAGCAACCTGCGGGAAAGTCCCAAGCACAAGTTCACCTCAGATGGAAAAGACCGCAAGCTGAACATCATCGACGTGCAGCTGTCGGACACGGGCGAGTACACCTGTATCGCAAAGAATGCTGGGAAGGAGATTTCCTGCACGGCCAAGCTGATTGTGGAAGGTAATGTCTCCCAAACATTTATCAGCATACATTTAACAAAGCAAAAACTCATCTGGAAACATCTAATAATACACATGCACGATGTTAGTGAGAAACATTAAGGACACAAATGCATTCAGAATGTAGTTTTAAGGATTGAACCCAGTGTTTCTTGTTCTCCCAGAGCTCCCAGTGAAGTGGCTGAAGGAGTTGGAGGAGGAGACATCTGCACTGAAGGGTCAACCCATCTACATGACCTGTGAGCTGAACAAGGAGAGGGACGTGGTGTGGAAGAAGAATGGAGAGGTGCTGAAGACGAAGGAGAACAAGATCCAGATCAACATCATCGGCATGCAGCATGCTGTCACCATCCAGAACTCTGCTGAGGAGGACGCCGGCGTATACAGCTGTGAGGTGTCCGCACAGGAGGAGGTGAAGACCAGCACCAACGTCAAAATTATCGGTAAGAAAGACCAGACGGTGATTCCACAGTTGAACCTAGTAGTTACAAGCAAAGATCAGGAGAGTTTGGATCCAAGGAAGGCCTTCTCAGGGAGGTTTAGACCCAGGAGTGCAGGTTCTCTTGTGGTTCTCAAACCCAAATCTGATCTGGTCAGTGTGTTCAGACCCTTTGGTTCATTATAGATGTGTGTTGCTCAGCGATCATCAAAGTTACTGAGTGACAATACCAGAACCATCTGAAAACAACTTCAGAGAAATAAGAGAAACACGTGCTCACAAGCTAGGAGAACATGCAAACTTCCAACAGAAAGTCCTAATGTTGAGGCCTTGAGTCTTTGTTGTTATGATAGTACTTCTGTTCAAGTTAAGATGTTGACGAGTTGTTTAACTCATTCTAACTCGTGCAGAGATAATCAAAGACTGGATCGTGAGACCACTCAGGGATCAGCATGTGAAACCAAAGGCCGCTGCCACCTTCAAGTGTGAGCTCTTTAAGGACACGCCCAACTGGAAGTGGCTGAAAGGAGAGAACGAGATCACTCTGTCGGACAAGGTGGAGATCAAGAAGGAAGGAAAGGAGCTCACGCTTACCATCAAGAATTGCCAACCTGAAGACGTGGCTGAGTACTCCATGGAGGTGGAAGGACGTGTCTATACGGCCAAGCTGACCCTCGGAGGTTTGTCCTTTTACCTGATCCTCAGTGTAGCTCATCTTAAGCTGCTGTTTGAGTTCTGACGGTGCTTTGGTTCACAGAGCGGGAGGCTGAGATCCTAAAGCCTCTGGCTAGTGTTGAAGTGGTAGAGAAGGAAGAAGCTACGTTCGAGACGGAGATCTCTGAGGATGACATTCCTGGTGAATGGAAGCTCAAAGGAGAGCTTCTGACCAGATCCCCGGTAAGAGTCACCGTTACTTCATCAGTGAGACACTGGTATGACCAGTTCAATACCAGTTCAATAACTAGTCAGTAATATGAACATCAATAATTATAATTGTTTTGATCTGTTCTTTTACTTTGTCACAGATGTATAAAAAATAGATCTGTTCCTAAATGTATAAACAAACCAAATTTAAATGTAACTGTGTAACTGGAAAGATGAAAAACGTTTCCTCCACAACCTTCAGGGATGTTTCTGATAGTTTCACATTCCTTCCAAACATGTTTTATATCATTCCAGGTGAGGGAGAAGGAAACTAGAAGGATTGTGTTTGGTTAGCTTAGCATGTCGTGACCAGTCCCACTTGTTTGGGTTAGCTTAGCATGTAGCTGTGCTGGCTGAGTCTGGTCAAAGGGTAAAGGGGCGTGGCTATGTTATTATGTCCACTCATCGTCTCGTTGGAGTGATTGCCGTCATCTGATGGTATATGGTTCAGTCTGAGTAGCTGAGTAACTCGTGTTTTTGTATCCAGACGTGTGACATCCACATGGAACGCGGCATGCGTAAACTCACCCTTAAAAACTGCCAGTTGGACCAGGCCGGAGAGGTGTCGTACCAGGCCCTCAACGCCATCACCAGTGCCATGCTCAACGTTAAAGGTAAGAGAATCTGGAAGGGTGAGAATAAAGGCCTGATATCTGCTGTTTCTCTATGAAGCTGAAAGGCCTGTGAGAGCAGACTAGACCTTTGTTCAGACCACAGACCACCACCCCTACCTTAGCTCTGTGTCAGGTCGGCGTGGCACTGACTGCTGAGGGTCTGTCAGTGTGTTGTTAAACTATGTGTGAGCTTGTGTAACTAAACTCTAGTTCAGTTGTTCTACAAACAGAGGCCACATTCTGAGGTAGGGGAGGTGAACACCATCTTCTGTGTTTTATCAGACAGCATGGCCTCTGGGGCGTAGAGTGTCCTGTTGTTGTTGTTGGTGTTGTGTTGTGTTGTGTTGATGTTGTTAACGGCCTTCTGCCACCTGTGTCACCCAGAAATTGAGATGGACTTTGTGGTCCCGCTGAAGGACGTGTGTGTGCCTGAAAAGAAACAGGCTAAGTTTGAATGCACCATCACCAAAGACGTCCCTAAGGTCATGTGGTACAGAGGGAGTGACATCATCACCCCTGACCAAAAGTATGACATCATCGATGATGGAAAGAGACACATGCTGGTCATTAACTGCTGTGAGTTTGAGGATGAGGATGATTACACCATCGAGGTGTTGGGTAAATCTTCCAAAGCCCGGTTGACGGTAGAGGGTAAGTGCGTTCTGGCGCTGATGGAGCGTCGCGGCTCTATATTCTTCAGTGTGTGTGTTACTGTGGCTCCGTGAGTGAACGTGTCTGTGTCGACATGGTTCTAGGTATCAGGCTCAAATTTATCTCACCAATAAAGGACCAAACGGTGAAGGAAGGAAACACGGCTCGCTTTGAGCTGGAGCTTTCCCACAACAACATCCCTGTCACCTGGTACAAAAACGACGTTAAGATCCACCCCAGCAGAACCGTCCTCACACATGTGGATGGAAAGAAGCATGTGCTCGAAATACAAGACGTCACGCTGGACGACATCTGTCAGATTAAGGCTGAGGCCAAAGGGATTCCGTCCATGGCCAACCTGACGGTTATAGGTAACCTGAGAGCCAACAGCCGCCCTCTTTGTCTACCGTGTACTGTCCTCTGTCTCCCTGTGTCCATCTACACCAGTTCTCCATTACTGGTCCACTTCATCCTTAAAAACCATTCCAGCAGTTAGACAAAGACATGCTGCAATTTGATCTGAACAAGTATCGTAGCTCAGACTCAGACTTTATTCCAGGTAATTTCAGGTCTCTGTGTGAAGAAAAAAGAAAACCATGAATATACTGTACATATATTAACACACACACATACATGAAAAGGTCTAATACGTGAGAACAGTTCCCAGGTTTTAGCGCATAGCAGCAAATTCCTAAATTTTGCAGAGATAATTCCTTCCCCGAAAGTGTTTCTATACTGAAAGTGACCAGATGGAAAAAGTAGATATTAGCCTGTAGTAAGTAGGTTACTGCCCCCTAGTGTCAGCAGTAAGAATAGACCGCTGATTCAAAGGTCAAATATCCACAACCTGGAGTGAACTCAGGTCTGTGACTAGGTGAGACGCTCTGGTTCAGACCGTCCATCCATTGTGTGTCTGTTGTGTTATTGTGTGCACGCTCTGTCCATTGTGTCTGGTCTTGTGTTGTGTACACATTGTGGAGAGTCACCCTCCACACGCTGTGCTGGTTTCAGAGGGCGACCCGTACTTCACGGTGAAACTGCAGGACTTCACTGCAGTGGAGAAGGACAAGGTGCAGCTGGACTGTGAGCTCAGTAAAGATGTGGAGGTGTTGTGGTACTATGAGGAGGCAGAGGTCAAAGCCTCCAAAGCTCTGTCCATCAAAGCTGAGGGCAAACGCAGAAGCCTCCTCATTAAGAGGGTCACAGACAAGGATGGAGGACGGTACGTGTGCGACTGTGGGACGGACAAGACCGCAGCCACACTGCACATTGAAGGTAAAGCAACCCCCCCTAACATCACCTCATCTCCTCCGTGTCTCCATCACTTCTTAATCATGGTCCACGCGTGTCAGGAGAAACACTGGGACCATCCCTCACCTCTTTACTGAAACCTCTTCTCCTTTACAAACCTGACCAGTGAAATCAGGATCAACCAGTGACTGGTTTCATGGTTATTGGCTGAGGAGGAACGTGCTCAGTAAATGAGCTGTCATCTGTGTGTGTGCGTGTGTGTGTGTGGTGTGTGTGTCTGTGTGTGGGGGTGGGGGGTGGGGGGTGGATGCTGGTAACTGTGTGAACGTCACATGTCAAACCTCCTTATTGAAACCCTGTCACTGACCCAGAACGTCCAGAACCAATCCAGTGGATTTTTCACTGGTTTCGTCTGGTGCTGATTGGGTGTTGAATAATGTGGCGGATCAATGAGGTTTCATCTGTCAGTGTGTGTCTGTGTCAGTGTTACCAAAGCATATTGTCTATCAACCTACAGTGGGAGGAGAGATGCTGGTAACCTTCCTGTAGATGTTTTGTGTGAATACTTGTCAGTGTCTCCTATAAGAGTCTTTCTCCCAAATGTCAGCTCGCCACATTAAAGTGGTCCGGCCGATGTACGGCGCAGAGGTGTTTGATGGAGAGACAGCTCGCTTCGAGGTGGAGCTGAGCGAGGACGATGTCCATGGCCAGTGGAAGCTGAATGGAGAAGTCCTCAGCCCTTCAGCTGTACGTTCTCTCACTTTTATCTCACTAGATGTGGATAAAACTCTTTTAATCTGTGACCAAAGCTTCACTTTAGTCTTCTGGAGGTTTGCTAACGTTTGCTGGCCGCCCACAGGACGTAGAGATAGTGGAAGATGGAGCAAAACACACACTGGTCCTTTACAACTGCAGAGTTCCTCAGACAGGCGAGCTAGCATTTGCCGCCGCTAATGCCAAATGCTCTGTAAACTTGAAAGTAAAGGGTGAGCCTTTGTTCGTTCTTTCACTCCAAAGCCTGCAGCACTTCACCTCTGCTCTTAACTCTGATGCCTTACTCATGTTCTGTAGAAGTGGTAAAGTGTGTGTTTCTCTTCAATTTTCCTGCTACTGGACTCAAACCCAACAGAGCTGCCCGTCTCCTTCATTACGCCTCTGACAGATCTGCACGTCTATGAGAAAGACGAGGCTAAGTTTGAGGTGGAAGTTTCTAGAGATCCCAAAAACTTTCGCTGGTTGAAGGGATCTCAGGATCTTTCCAGCGATGACACGTATAAACTGAGCGTGGAAGGGCTCAGACACCGTTTGGTAATAAAGTCGGCCCGGTACGAAGACGAGGCCAAGTACATGTTTGAGGCAGAGGACAAAAGGACGTCGGGGAAGTTAATTATCAAAGGTAAACACAGAGACTTCTTAGAAGTGTTCCGAGAAGAACAAAGTAGAATCAAACACTTCTGTTCAAATCCAAACATCAGCAAACACGACAATGAGTGATGTTATTAAGTACTCACTGATCTCTGCAGGGAATAGTTTGTCTTAGTTTTATTGGTCTGAGAAATCCGGCGAGTCACTGAAAGTAATCAGTGTCACGTTGGTTAGCACGAGCTAGTCCTGAAATCCACACACTGTCAGTCCTGTGCACTTAGTCGATTAAATTTAACCTATTTAAACTGACTTTGAAGGTTACCACTCACTGGAAATGATAGGGTTTGTACTAACTCCAGGTAAACACAGTGTCCCTCACTAATGTGATGTCACGCAGGTATCCGCCTTGAGTTTATCAAGCCCATTAAAGACGTGACAGTAAAGGAACGAGAGACAGCAGAGTTCAGCGTGGAGCTGTCTCACGAAAACGTTCCCGTGGTTTGGTACAAAAACGACGTGCGGCTGCACCCCAGCAAGGTGGTGCACATGTCCAAGGATGGGAAGGTCCACACGCTGGCCTTTAAGGAGGTCTCCATCGACGACACGTCCATGATCAAAGTGGAGGCCATGAGCAAGACCAGCGAGGCCACACTCACCGTGCTGGGTCAGTACCGGCCCCAAGATCCAGAGCTAGACCACAGCACATTATTATTCATCTGAAATATTCACTAACACATTTTTACTTTTACACATATGACCAAAAGGCACATTCAGTACAAACTTTCACTATTTACTGCAAATAGGCACAAAAATGCAAGACCCCAAATCACAGCAGAATTCTAATGATATAGAGAGAACCTAAAGAAAGGGAAATAAACATACACTACGGTGGTAGCAGAAGGTTGTGAAAACATTTAAAACATCACAGCAATAAACCCTTGATCCGTTTTCCGTGTGAAGTGTTCTCCTGTTTGAACTGCTGGTGTCTGCTTCCAGAGGGCGACCTCTACTTCTCTGTGCGGCTGCAGAACTACACGGCGGTAGAGAAGGATGAGGTGCTCCTGTCCTGTGAGCTCAGCAGAGCCGGCGGGGAAGTCCGCTGGCTCAAAGATGGAGAGGAAATCTTTCCCTCCAAGAACGTGCAGCTGCTGGCTGATGGCAGGAAGCGCTCGCTGCTCATCAGGAAGGCGTCCAGGAAAGACATGGGAGCGTTCAGCTGCGACTGTGGCACCGACAAAACCACAGCCGACTTGAACATCGAAGGTAACGTGTCTGCTGCGCACCTGGAATGCTCCATCGCCATTTCATCTTGTTCTGCAAGAACGGAGCACAAAACCATTCCCTCGCCTTCAACGCTGAAACATTGGCCTGGACACCCTTTCATCATCGTCTCTGTCCTGTTGTTGTGTTGAAAATAATCCATTCTCTTAAAACCTCCTTTTTATCAAAGAACAGAAGCAGTGTGCATTAGCTCTGTTAGCCTAAAAGCTAACACATTAGAGAGAAACATCATGTTGACAACCAGCGTTTCATCTTCATTAGACTCAGAAACATTAACTAACCTCTAAGGCAGAGGTTCACAACCTTATGGGGTCGTGACCCATTTTGATACACAAATGTCCAGCGATCCCAGAGACATTTTTTTTCTAGACTTAGTTTTTGATAATGTTTGGTGTACAAAGCCAGGATTAGTGACAAAGTGACAGATATTGTATTTGAGAGAGATTAAGTATAGGATACAGTTATTTGATATGTATTGTGTGTGGTGTGTATTTGAAAAAAAAAATTCCAATTCTAATTTGTGATTTTTTATTACCAATTACTAGACATTTCAGGTGACCCCATTTTAATTCCAAGCGACTGCACATGGGGTCGCAACCCCAAGGTTGAAAAATACAGCTCTAAGGGATGAATAGGAACAGTTTAGAAGGTTTAAACAGGAAACTCCTCAGAGAGGTTTAATCTTTGTTTAGAGGTCCTGAGTTCAAATCTCGGACAAGCCCCCATTGAGTCACAACCTACAGATACAAGAGGTGAGGTCAGCTCTGTGTGATAAATGTGAAGTAGAGTTTAGAAAACGCCCACAAGGCTATCACAGCAATGTGATGGAGCTCCTCAGATGATGAATAACATTCTCTCACATTAATGAAGAACATTAGTGACAGTGAGTCAAATATATGAGATGGTGATTCCTCTTCAGGGGCAGTGAACCCAGGCCGATTCAAAGACTTTCAGAGCTTTGATGTTTGCACTGTTTCAGGTTGGAGGTCCTTGTTGTTTTCTGTGTGTGTCTCTGTGATGTCCTCATGTTGTTTCTCTCTCTGTTCCATCATCTTATCTCTGTCTCTGAGGGACTTCTCTCCTTTGCTCCTGCCTCTACCTTTCCATCTATGACCATGTTCTCCAACCCTACAGAGAGAGACATCAAGGTGGTCCGCCCCCTCTACAGTGTGGAGGTCACTGAGACGGAGACGGCCAAGTTTGAGACGGAGATCTCTGAAGGAGAACTTCACGCCGTGTGGAAGCTAAAGGGAGATACGCTGCATTCGTCTGCTGTGAGAACATGAGAACATTCTTCTGTTTGACTCACTTTAACTTCACGGAACATGTTTCAGTGTTTGCTGTAGTTTGTTTCACAACAGTTTATAAAGAGAAGATAAAGGAGGTGAAATGTGTGTGATTTCAGGAGGTGGAGATCAAAGAGGAGGCCACCAGACACGTTCTGGTCCTCCACCACTGCAGGATAGACATGGCAGGAACCGTGGACTTCTCTGCTGCTAATGCCAAGTCCTCTGCTCAGCTACGAGTTAAAGGTGACATGCACGCACGCACACAAACACACACACAAACACACACGCACGCACACAAACACACACACGCACGCACACACATACACTCAAGCGCGCACACACACACACACACTCAAGCACACACATGCACACACCCACGCACGCACGCGCACACACTCAAGCGCACACACGCACACACACACACACACACACACACACACACACACACACACACACACAGCAGTGATGTGTGTATCGTGTTATATGATGACTGTGATTCATGTTCATAACGTTATTTTGTGGACCTAAAACCATAATCCAGACCAGTAGAACCACACTGCTGTGTTTATATTAATAATATAATAAAGGATTATGATTGTTTTTTTAATTAACATCATCACAAGTTCCACAGTGTGGAAGGGAAAATAAATGGAATATATATATATTATATAAAACATAACTTTATCTCTTCTGTGCTTCGCTCTTTGGTAATAAATACTAAATATTGAATACATCTGGATTTATCTGTGGGTTTGTATGGAGCTCATGTCCCTCACATGGTCAAAATAAAAGGCCAGTTATAATCTACTGATTAGTCAGTTACCTTAGAGTGAAAACAGGAAGCAGCCTAACGTGGGTCGGTCCGTCCTATCCCAGGTGTCGTGTGTGTAGTGTGTGTAGTGTGTGTAGTGTGTGTATCCATATCCATATCTGTTATTGGCTCACCTCCTCCTCATGCTCCACATTCTCCTTTTCTGGGAAAAATGTTGTGTGTGTGATTGACAGCAACATGCTGCAGGTTATTTTAGTCGCTGCCTTTTAGAGAGCAGGGCTCTGATTGGTTCCCTGAGCTGGTCCTGGTCTGACAGCAGGCCCTCCTGGTGGGGGCCGCTGCTCTGGTCCCAGTCGGCTCCCAGCAGGCCTGGAGCTGAGCCTGAGGGAAGGTTCTAGGAGCTGAGCCAGGTCGGGTCTGGTCTGGTCTGGTCGGGGAGGACTAACCATGTCTTCTCCTCAATCCAAAGCCCGAGTGATCAGTCTGAACCGACCTCTGAACGACTGCAGCGTCACCGCTGGAGAGAGCGCCACCTTCCAGTGTGAGCTGTCCTACGAGGGCATCCCTGTCACCTGGTACTTGGGAGAGAAGCAGCTGGAGCCTAGTGACCGGGTGAGTCCAACACACGCCTCCAGCTGGCCCTGGTCCTCCAGGTTCTTCTGGTTCCCTCAGTGTTCTTCATATAAGGTCCTGGTTCTGCTGCTTTCTGCTCAGACAGCATTTCTCAGGTTATTTTTAAAGCTCAGGACGAGCAGCTGGTGACCAGAGAGCTGTCAGAAGCAGCGTTAATTATGTTATATTATATATTTATGTATATTATATATATATATATTACTGATAACAATCTCACCTGTCATTTATTACATAAACACTCAGCTTTTTATTGATCAAATTAAAGTCTGAAACTTTTATTTAAGCACAACAAACATCAGCACACGTCGCTACACACACTTTATAACTGTGTGTTTGTGACTATGTGAAGATACACAACAAAGCAAACAAACATGAGCTTTAATCATGAATGTTTTCATGTTTGACTGAAGTTTAAATGTGATGATGTGAAGGAGCTCCGTCACCTGATCCTCTGCATGTTGTGTAACCTGTAGGTGATACATTCCCTTCAACTGTCACACGTGTTCCCTCAGTGTGGCCTGTCAGGCTGTGTGTCAGTCCCTATGCATGTTAGCATTTTAGCGTGTTAGCATGTGAGAAGGCTTTCTTATGATAGTTAACAGTTTGAGCTCTCGTTAGAGACACTAACCAGTAAAGCAGTATTTATATACCAGTATAAATGAACCAGTAAACATGTGGTGATTGGTTCAAAGCCATCATTAATCTAATATCATTAACCCTCACTGGGATCCTACATTTACCAGTAGTGCGTGGACTGGTTTAAGGGTTTGTTCCCATGGTTTTCAGTGTTTGTGAACTGGTTTTAGATGTTAGATGTTTTATAAAGCTTTTTAATAATGAATAAATGCATGTAACCAGTTTAATGGTTTTTGGTGCTGGTTCCTAAATCAGCTGTGGTCACATGTTTGATATATCATTGAAATAAAGGAATGTTTATCTGGTTTAGTTTAAATAATGGAACTGGAAATGTAACTATCAGTGGATTAAAGATTCAAATAAAGAAACCAACAAATGTTAGAGTCTATTAAGCCTGAGCTGAGTTCACTTTACACTGAGACACTGTGAGGTGTGTGTGTGTGTGTGTGTGTGTGTGTGTGTGTGTGTGTGTGTGTGTGTGTGTGTGTGTGTGTGTGTGTGTGTGTGTGTGTGTGTGTGTGTGTGTGTGTGTGTGTGTGTGTGTGTGTGTGTATCAGGTTAAAACCAGCAAAAATGCAGCTGCCAGTGTCTGAGCTGTCAGAGCTCAGCTGATCCAGGCAGAGTGTGTGTGTGCGCGTGTGTGCGCGTGTGTGTGTGTGTGTGTGTGTGTGTGTGTGTGTGTGTGTGTGTGTGTGTGTGTGTGTGTGTCAGGTAAGGTTCCACTTCTTCTTTGTAGCATAACAACTAAAATGTTTGCTGTGCTGCAGCACTACTTTACAGTCTCCTCTGAGGCTGACTGGGAGCCAAACTGGACTAATGACGTCTGACTTCTTAGTTGTGAATCAGCTGTAGATGTTTGATGATGACCAGTCTGATGGAGATCAAAGCATGGAGCAGCTTCTCTTGATCTTTGTGACTCATCAAACCTTTCACTCTGAAGTGAATCAGATCTGAGTTCATCAGAACAACAAGGTTCTGGACTTGGACTTTATCTTTTAAAGGTCTAGACTGAAGGTTCTCTTTGCACTGGTACCAAAGACAATCACTTGCATCTGATTAGAATTTAGTTGAAGGAAGTTTTCACTCATCCATCAGTTTATTTTTTCTAATCAGTCACCAACACCTCTATAGATCATAGTTATCTGGGTTCACTCATAGATATGATGTGATCATCAACCTTACAGTTGTGTAGAATTAGTCCTAAAGGAAGCATATTGTATAAAGGCTAAACAGAAGGGGTCCAAGAACAGAGCCATGAGGAACCCCACAGGACATTGATCATCTGTCACATTCAAAGTTTACTATGTTTGATAAATAACTTAACTAAGTAGGACTTAAACCATTTGAATACTTTTACATTTAGTCCAAAACACATTTATAAAATGTTGTATTCTGAACCTGACAGACAACACTCAGGTTAAAAAGGTTTTTCTAATGAGTTACTAGTTGCTTCTCTCAAAAATAGCTCCGTTATTGTATTGATTGCTTCAATCAAAAAGTAAAATGTGACTTACTTTCTAATGCTGTTAAAATTAGGCTGTACTGGGAGTACAGGGTCCAGTTAGAACCAGAACAAGCTCATCAAACAACAGGGCCTCAGGCTTTTCTAAAGGAACGCAAATAAAATACACCTGGAAACTTCTACTTCACTTTGAAACATAGTATTTAAATATAAAAACTACAGTTAAATCATATTTTACAGAAGTATTTAACCCTTTCCTTTGCCTGATATTAATGCTAAGGGCAGTAATTTCACCCTTTTCTTTGCCTGACAGGTGGTACTGAAGGCGGAGGGTAAAGTGCACAGTGTGACTCTGAGGAACGTACAGATGGATGAAGCAGGGCAGGTTAAACTCACGGCTCAGGACTTCCAGACAGAGGCGACGCTCACGGTCAAAGGTAGCGACCCCTGAGGGAGAACATGTAAACCACCAGGCTGTGTTCAGAGAAACCTCTAAAGAACCTCCTCTCTGTGTCTTTCAGAACCGGCCGTTGAGTTCACCAAACCTCTGGAGGACCAGACGGTGGAGGAGGAGTCCTCGGCCACATTGGAGTGCGAGGTTTCTCGGGAGAACGCGGAGGTGACATGGCTCAGAGACGGACAGGAAGTCAGGAAGAGCAAGAAGTATGAGATGCTCGCGGATGGACAGAAGAGGATCCTGATCGTACACGGCTGCAACCTGGACGACTCACGCACCTACGCCTGCGACGCCAAGCATTTCAAAACCTCCTGCTTCCTCAACGTGGAACGTAAGGCACACACAAAACACACCAGGGTCCCCACGGTCACGACATTCCTGGAAAAGTTATGGATTTAAAAAAAAAAACAATTTTTCAGTCTTGAAAATTCATGGAATATTTTAACTATCTCAAAGTGAAAGTGCTACATATGGGCAGCATAGTTGAAATTCACTCTCGGCCTCAATTATAAAACTCTGCGTCGGTAAGATCATTTCAGCTAAAAACAGGAAATGCATACGCAAACAAAGATCTTAACGCTTTAGAATTAAGTCATGGAAATATGCTAAAGTATTTTGGAAAAGTTTTGAAAAATCATTGGGAAAAAAGTGTGGGAACCCTGACACACACACACACACTACTTTAAATGATGAAGATGTGATGATGCTCTTTCTCCTCCTCAGCCAAACACGTGGAGTTCACCAAACCTCTGCATGACGTGGAGGTCAAAGAGAAGGAATCGGCTCGTTTTGAGTGTGAAGTGTCCAGAGACGACGTCAAGGTCTGCATCACATCCATCCATTCCATTCCATTTTGGGCTGTCGATCCCTGTCAGGGACTTGCCCCCCCCAGGGTACCACACCATGTAGCTCCTCTGGTGCCCCGCCATGTTGGCCGCCACCGACTCCCTCTGGCACCCTGGACACACGGAAGTCCTCCCTCTCGCTCTCACTCTACTAACTGCTCTCACCAACATCTCCCTCTCACCACCCCATCCTTCTCCTCACTCGCCTCCACTCCTCCCCCAATCACACCATTCGCTTCACCACACCAAACACCTTCCACACTGTCTCCTCCCATCCACCACCCTCCCACCACCCGTACACGTCTGTTCATGAATCACTCTCTCACCTTCTGTTTCCACAATCATTCCACATATCACACATTCAAATCTCACTCTCTCCTCAGTCACTCCATACGTATTCTTCTGATGGTTGGTCAGACCTTCACACACTCCTCATATCTACTCACTAAGTCAATCATTCTCCTCTCATTCCTTTCATTCTAAGTTCACTGTCACCCACACATACTCATGTCCTTTATGACACTCATATTTATACAAATGCTCCATTCTCTCCTTCACCATAACCTTCATTTCTTCCTGTTACCGCACGACCACACCATATCAGTCCAGTCAAGCCCCGCCTCATTAATCATTCTCTACCAATACAGCACTGTTTTCATCTTTCTCCTCTTCTTCTTCTCACATCATTCTATATTAGTATATTAGTGTATTAGTGTATTAGTATATTAGTATATTAGTGTATTAGTGTATTAGTATATTAGTATATTAGTGTATTAGTGTATTAGTGTATTAGCGTATTAGCGTATTAGCGTATTAGCATATTAGTATATTAGTGTATTAGTATATTAGTATATTAGTGTATTAGTGTATTAATATATTAGTGTATTTAGTATATTAGTATATTAGTATATTAGTGTATTAGTATATTAATATACCACCCTAACATCATTGCTTTCATCAGTCTATCATTAACCATTCACATCACATGACCCACTCGCTCCAACACTCGTTTCTCAATCTTCCACCTTATAAACTTCACTCCCAGTCGCTCCCTTACATCCCACATGTTCACCCCTCTCACCTGTATTTGTCTCAACGTCTCACCATTCCTGTTATTCCATACATACCTGTAGCACTTCTCCATCATCTCTGTAACCTATTCATGTCTCTACATACCACACTCACACCTGACAATCATACATCAAACTGCTCTGGCACGTTCAACTGGGAAAGCTTGTCCTGAAGGAGAGCTGGGATTATTGTGGTAAAAGCAGAGCTGAAGTCCACATACAGGATCCTGGCGTAGGAGCCTGGGTTGTCCAGGTGCTGAGGATGAAGTGGAGAGCCAGGTTTACAGCATCGTCTACAGACCTGTTGTATCCGTAGGCGAACTGCAGTAGGTCCAGGTGGGGGTCAGTGATGTCCTTGATATATGTAGTGCATGTATATATAGTGCACTTGATGTGGGAGAGTATGCCTCATTGGCATCCTCACTATCCTCACAGCCTCACTACAACACCTCCCCCCGGGGGAGGTGTTGTAGTGAGGCTGGTCAGAGGTGTGAGGGGGGAGGAGTCAGGTCTGACCCATTGTCTGTCGAATCTACAATTGAAGTTATTCAGACTGTTGGCCAGGCAGAGGTGGTTAGCAGCATCAGGGGCTCTGAGCTTGTAGTTTGTTATTTACCTGAGCCCCTCCAGACAGAAGCTGTCGTTAGCAGAGAACTGATGTTAAAGTTCAAACGTTTGGCTTTTTCACCTCCTTTCCAAACGTGTACTTTGACTCTCTGTACCTGGCTCTGTCTCCACCCCTGAAAGCGTCCTCTTTGTCTGTCCTCAGCCCTCTGAGCTTAGCTGTGAACCAGGGTTTGTCATTGTTATAACTCACCCTGGTCTTTGATGGAATGCAGCTGTCCTCACAGAAGCTAATGTAGGACGTCACAGCGTCTGTAAACTCATCCAGAGAACTGTTCGCAGACCTGAAAACATCCCAGTCAGTCCAGTCCAAACACTCCTGGAGTTTCTCCACTGCTTCACTGGTCCACTGTTTAGATTCCTTTACCACAGGTTTACAGAGCTTCAGCCTCTGTCTGTATGAAGGAATCAGGTGGACCATCACATGGTCTGATTGGCCCAGTGCAGCGTGGGAAATGGCGTGATAAGCACTACTTAGTGTGGTGTAACAGTGATCCAGTGTCTTCTCCTCTCTGGTCAGACATTTAATGAACTGTCTGTATTTGTGGAGCTGGTGTGAGAGGTCCCCTTTGTTAAAGTCATTAAGCACAATGATAAAAGAGTCCAGGTAGGTCCGCTCCATGCACAGGATCTGATCTGTGAGTGTGCGCTGTGCCTCACACACATCAGCTCATGGTGGGATGTTCACACCAACCAGGATGAATGAAGTGAACTCACGGGGAGAATAGAAGGGTTTGTTGTTGATAATAAAAGATTCCAGGTGAGGAGAGCAGTGCTGGAGGATCACTGTCACGTAGTTACACCAGTTACTGTTCACATAAAAGCAGATTCCTCCACCCTTCATCTTCTCGGTGAGCTCCGTGTCTTGGTCCGCTCTGTGAAGTTTGAAGAATGTCAACTGCAGCGCTGAGTCCGTCACACAGCCACGTTTCTGTGAAGCAGAGAACAGAGGATGAGGAGAAGTCTCTGTTTCTACTCAGCAGCAGCTGGAGTTCATCCACTTTGTTACTCAGTGAGAGCACGTTGGTGAGGAATATCCATGGTAACGGTGTGCGTCGGCCGTGATGGCGGAGGCACACACCGTTATCAGCTCTTTTTCCTCTCCTCCGGCGCTTCACTGCGTGAGCAAAGGTGAGCACACCTTTGAGTAAAATGTCCAGTAAATCCACAGAGGAAGCGAAATAAATCCTTGGGGATTGTTGCCCTGACGTTCAAGAGCTCTTCTCTAGAGTAAGACCACCCAGTAGCGGATTTTACAACAAAAACAAGACAAAAAAGTGCGCACCAACACACCACAGCAGCCATCCGCACTGATCTCACTCATCAACACAATCTCCCACCCTTTCATTGCAATTTTGTCAATCACCCTCTTCAACCTTCTCCTGTTATGCTCCATCAAAGACAAACGCTGCACATTTGATGTTACAATCTCTTTTTCTCTCCTCTGACCACCTTCTCTCACTCCCTCAGTCACAACCCTCTCACCCCTCCTTTCACTCCTTCTGTTTCTCCTCCCCTCATGTCTTCTCTCCCTCCTCTCTCTGACCCCACATTGCCCCCTGCCCCCTGGTGGGTCATTTATCACTCCAAGATCAGCAAGCTGCCCGGGAGAGTCCCCCTTGCGCCTACGTGGAGGCTTCATCCTCTTCATCCTCCTCTCATTCATCTAACCATAATCCTCTTCTTTTATCACATCTTTATTCCTCTCCTCATCCTCCTCTCCATCCCTCTCTCTGGTGATCCAGGTCTGCTGGTTCAAAGATGGAAATGAGATCAGGAAAGGGAAGAAGTACGAGATCATCTCTGAGGGACGTAAACGTGTCCTCGTTGTCCACAAGTCAGTGTTTGATGATGAGGCCGAGTACGAATGTGACGCTAAGACCTCCAAATCCTCCGGCATGCTGACAGTTGTTGGTAAGTCCTGGTCCACAGAACCCTCCTACTGTGGTAGTCCTTGGTGACCTCTGACCCCCACACTGTCTGTGACCTGCAGAGGAGGAGGCCCGCTTCACTAAGAACCTGTCCAACGTGGAGGGGACGGAGACGGACAGCGTCAAGCTGATCTGTGAGGTGTCCAAACCGAGCGCTGACGTGGTTTGGTACCGCGGTGACGAAGAGCTGCCCGAGGGTGGCCGCTACGAACAGATGGTGGACGGCAAGAGGAGGATCCTCCTCATTCAGGACCTGAAGATGGCCGACGCCGGGGAGTACAACTGTAGACTGAGCCCCAGCATCAGGACCACCGGGAACCTCAAGATCAACGGTGAGAACCAGGAACGCCACCAAAATCACATTCAGCCAGGATTGAGATCAATTCCATTTTCAGTTACAATTACGTTTTCAATTATCCATGTTCAATTACAATTCAATTATGATTATAGTTACCAGCATTTTTTCCAATTACAATTAAATTCCAATTATTTTTTATCCTCAGAAAGTTAATTACAATTAATCACAATTCCTGAGCCTGAAATAAATAACCTACTAAAAGTTAACCTTCCTCTTGTGTTAGCTTTTTGTTAGCATCTCAAATGATAACGGGTCCTAAATCAACTGTAAATATACATAAACAAATGTCTAGCATCTAATTTTTTTCCTATTTTTTGATTACCTTGTTAGACTTTGTCACGGCAAATTTGCGGTTGACCTCATTTGGAGACATGAGTTATTGCTCTTGTTGAATGATGAAGTCCAGTCGAAGCATGATGATTTTATAAAAAAAGGATTTATTATAAAACTAAATGAAAAGGGGTACAAAAAAAGGAGAGTCCCATCTTGTGGGCAGGAAAAGTGGCCAGGTACTAAGCAGGATGGTCCAAAAGGTCTTGTCCCCGGCTTATGATATACAGGACTGCCCACCAGTTTCACGGTTTTAGCTTTATACAGATATGAGAAAAAGTCCCAACCCTGAAAGAAAGAAAAGGAGGGGGTCAGATGCTCCCAACAGTGGAATTGGAGGAAAGGTTGGCGCCACTGTTATCTGTCCTTGATAGTGTGTGTGCGTGTACTGTATATCCGCATGTGAGTTTGAGTTTGGCCTTCAGCAGAGACTGTGAGTTGCACTGTGGATACAATATAATCTGTACTGTTTAATCTAACACGACTCAGCTGTTCAAAGAGTAATGCAGTCATCATGTATTAAAACATGACAAATTGTACACATGAACACACATTTGACGATATGATGATGAATATAATAATAGCCATAACAACTTCCTAATCAATGAAAATATAGGGATTCATATTTTTTAAATGGTAAAATGTGAGAAAGCTTGATATGAAACTTAATTTAATAATTAACTATCATTGACATTTTTATGGAATTTTCATGGTAATTACAGTTACAAAGGTAATTATCTAAACTCAGTTAGAATTTATTTACGATTACGACAGCAACAGATTTTTATGCCATAATTGTATTTAATTATCAATTATGTGATTAAAATTATAATTGACCTCAACCCTGCTTTTAACACATTTATGATCAATGTTTCTCTAGTTTTTCAGTTAATGACATGAATATCTAGACACATACTGATGAGATCAGGTTCAGTAAAGCTTTGGAACCAATAGTGGTTAAACTTCTCTCTCTTTCTGTGGTTCAGAGCTAGCTGCAGAGTTCCTATCACGGCCTCAGAGTCAGGAGGTGGTGGAGGGAGAACAGGCTGAGTTCAGCTGCTCCGTGTCCAAGGACAGCTTTGAGGTTCGATGGATGAAGGACGAGCAGGAGCTGCAGAGTGGAGACAAGTACCAGATGCTCAGTGACGGCAAGAGGAGGAGGCTCGTCATCAAGAGCTGTGAATTGAAGGACGAGGGTGGATACCTGGTGGTGATCGGCAACACCAGAGCCAGCGCTGATCTGACTGTGCTTGGTAACCCCTGCCCACATCATTTATTAATGCCTCCATTGTTTGAAACAAGTCATTTACAAAGATCTGTGCGTGTGTGTCCCTTAGAGAAGCTGAGGATCGTCACTCCACTGAAGGACACAGAGGCCAAAGAAGGTCAGGAGGTGGTCCTCAACTGTGAGGTCAACACAGAGGGAGCTAAAGCTAAGTGGCTACGCAACAATGAGACCGTGTTCGAGAGCAGCAAGTACGTCATGGTGCAACGCGACAACGTCTTCTCGCTGCGCATCAGAGATGCTCAGAAGGGCGACGAGACCAACTACAGCTTGACACTGACCAACCAGAGAGGAGAGCAGGCCCAGAGCGACTGCAACCTCAGCATCAAAGGTTCGTGGGTCAGAAACCATGGGGATTTATAGGAAAAGTTCATAGGGAATATGAAACAGCTACTGTACCGACCCTTACAATCACTGTTATGATAATGATGATGATGTCATGGTTTGTGGATGCAGAGAGAGATGGAGTCAGAATGCAGGCATAGTGCTCCTGGAACCAGTTCATGTTTATTCCAAATAAAGAAACTAAAAATAAAAAAAACACAAGGAAGCACAGGGAAAACTGGGAGTAGGACACGAGGAGGGTTGACAATACACAATGAACCAGCAAACATTCAGTGTTCAAGTACTCAGCTAAATAGTAGAGGAGGCCTGATTGGGAATGGGCCACACCTGGGTGGAAACATAAGGGAGCTAATCAGTCACAAACCAAGCACACAGACATCACTGGGGGTGGAGCCATAAGCAGGAATCCCTAGAACACAGAGACAAGAGTTACACTAGAAAAAAGAATAAACAAAGACTCAGAACAAAAGTGCCAAACACAAACCAAACAGAACCTGACAGATGATATATATTAATGCATTTTGAAGGAAAAACACCCAAAAAAGAGAAAATGTAGAACATGAGAGATTTGTTAACAATACATATGTTTTCAAAAATAAATGTTTTTCTGATGCAATGGTTTTTATTATATTTTGTATGTTACTATTGAAAAACTAACAATAAATGCTACGTTCCAATGGCCTCATGTAAAGCATTTTCAATATCGGCGAGTGGTAAAATAACCCAAAGTTTGGGTCTTAAATAAAAATGAAGAAGTCACATAATGAAAAATAGGTTAATATCCCAATAAAGACTAACATTTATACCATAAAATAAAACAGATCAGATTTTTTCTTACATTCCCACATGTAGTTATGAACCAATGAAAACAGTAAATAAAGTATATGTTCATATTTCCAGAGCGTGTGAGCCTAGAACCAATGTATATCTGTGACTAATCATTAGTGATGTGAACAGTCTATGTTCATAGCTCTAAGCTGATCACATTACATTACATTATTTCTGAATTTTTTGAGACCAAAGTGCGTAGGACATTTGTTGAAGTGACATGAATGACTCTAAAGACTATTTGTGAGTAGTTTTACAATGTGTGTCGTGATGTGATTTTCTTTGCAGAGGAGAGCTTGAGGATCGTGGTTCCTCTGGAGGACATCGATACCCAGGAGAAGAAGACTGTCAGCTTCTCCTGCAAGGTGAACCGACCCAACGCCACGCTGAAGTGGATGAAGGGCGGCGAGGAAATCTCCTTCAGCAAGCATGTGGTGTACCGCGTGGACAAGGACAAGCACACGCTCACCATCAAAGACTGCACGCTGGCCGACGAGGGCGAGTACACTGCTGTCGCCGCTGACAACAAGTCCACGGCCGAGCTGATCATCAGCGAGGCGCCGACTGACTTCAGCATGAACCTGAAGGACCAGACCATCACTGAGTTTGAAGACGCAGAGTTCACCTGCAAACTGACCAAAGAGAAGGCTGACCTGAAGTGGTACCGGGACGGACGAGAGATCCGGGAGGGACCAAGGTACGGCAGAGTCTGGTGGTCTACTGTTCCTGAGCGATGAGGATGGACTAACTAATGGTGTGGTTATCTACAGATACTCCTTTGAGAAAGACGGGAAGATGTGCACTCTGCGTATCAAAGAGTGTCGACCTGATGACGAGTGTGAGTATGCCTGTGGAGTGGATGAGAAACGCTCCAGAGCTCGACTCTTTGTAGAAGGTGAGACTCTGCTACATGATGGTTTCTACAACAATAACAGCTTAATAAGCAGAGTTCAGCTCATAGGAACACAGGCTGGTATAGCATCAGTTTGTTTTTTGTTCTGCAGAGACTCCAGTGGAGATCATTAGACCTCCTCAGGATGTTTCCGAGCCTCCAGGCTCGGATGTGGTGTTCGAGGTGGAGCTGAACAAGGACCGTGTGGAGGTGAAGTGGCTGAGGAACAACATGACCGTGGTCCAGGGAGACAAGTACCAGATGATGAGCGAAGGCAAAGTCCACCGACTGCAGGTGTGCGAGATCCGGCCCAGAGACCAAGGAGAATACCGGGTCATTGCCAAGGACAAGGACGCCAAAGCCAAGCTGGAGCTAGCAGGTTAGTCAGAGACAGCAGAACCTGCAACCTTCTCTGAACCACCTCAACCTGTGGTGACCTGCTATATTTTCTGCGTCCTGCAGCCATCCCTCAGATAAAAACCACCGATCAGAGCTACGTGACAGATGCAGGGAAGCCCGTGGTGCTGGCAGTGCCGTACAGTGCGTATCCTCAGGCCGAAGCTGATTGGCTGTTCGACGAGCGCAGTCTGCCCACGGACAGCATCATAACCTCAGCGGAGCGCTCAGAATACCGCCTGAAAGACCCCAACAAGTCCCACCAGGGCCAATACAAGGTGGTCCTCAAGAACAAACACGGACAAGGAGAGGCCTTCATCATGCTGGACGTCATCGGTAAGAGTCCTTCAGTCTTTGGAATAAATAAATGACATTGTAGGTTGGTATGAAACATAAGTGACTCAGTGTGTGTTCCCCTCAGATGTTCCCGGACCAGTGAAGAACCTGCAGGTCATAGACACGGCTGACGGAGAAGTCAGCTTGGCCTGGGAGGAGCCGGAGAGCGACGGAGGCACTAAGGTGCTCTCCTACATCGTGGAGCGACGAGACGTCAAGCGTAAGACATGGACGTTGGCAACGGACCACTCGGAGAGCCCTGAGTTCACCGTCAGTGGCCTGCAGAAGGACTCGCTCTATCTGTTCAGGGTCTGCGCACGAAACCGAGTTGGCAGCGGACCGTTCACCGAGACGGACAAGCCTGTTCAGCCCAAGAACAAGTTTGGTAAGAACCGATCTACAGAGACTTTGTTCACACTGAAACTTTACTGTTTAGAATCGTGACCAGAGATCGAAGGTCACGTGCGGTCCATCCTCTTCTACCTCAGATGTTCCTGAAGCTCCACTGAACGTGATTGTGGGAAACGTCTCTAAGTTCGGTTGTATGGTCTCTTGGGAGCCGCCCGAGTCGGACGGCGGCTCTCCCATCACCTCTTACATTGTTGAGCTGAGGGACCGCACCGCGGTAAAGTGGACCCCCGTGCAGCTGACCAAGGCAGACGAGCTGAGCGCCATAATCAACGACGTCATCGAGAACAAGGAGTACATCTTCAGGGTCAAAGCTGAGAATAAGGCGGGGGAAGGGAAGCCCAGCGCCGCCTCCAGACCCGTCAAGATCATGGACCCTATCGGTGGGTCCAAGTCCAGATGGTCCTTACTTTAGTCTGTTGTTAAATACAGTATCACACGTATACATGCACTTTACAGCCATGATTATTAAAGCACTTGTGTGTTTGTTTGATACCATCCTTCTAACGTGTGTGTGTTGCCCCCTGCAGAGCGACCCAGTCCCCCCCTGAACCAGACGTACGGAGAGCAGAATAAAAACTCGGTGCAGCTCAGCTGGGAAACGCCCACCAGCAACGGAGGCAGCATCATTACCGGATATATCATAGAGCGCTGTGAGGACGGCACCGACAAGTGGCTGCGCTGCAACGCTCGTCTGTGCCAAGACCTCTGCTACAAGGTCTCACACACACACACACACACACACACACACACACACACACACACACACACACACACACACACACACACACACACACACACACACGCACACACACACACACAATCCTCTAATGGTCCTTCTGGTGTTCCTGCAGGTTTCTGGTTTGAAGTACGGATCTAAGTACAACTACAGAGTATTTGCTGAAAACGCTGCTGGGATATCCGACCCATCCAATATTATCGGACCTCTGCTGGCCGACGACCCACACGGTGAGGAACTAACGCTATTGGTCCGATAAAGAAAAACAAGCCTCTTTATTTAGTTTGAGGAGGT
This sequence comes from Gouania willdenowi, assembly GCF_900634775.1. Classification (NCBI taxonomy): domain Eukaryota; kingdom Metazoa; phylum Chordata; class Actinopteri; order Blenniiformes; family Gobiesocidae; genus Gouania; species Gouania willdenowi. The sequence continues at coordinate 604,696 of NC_041064.1, forward strand.
TTCAACGATAATTTCTACAGTTTATCAGCAATGTTTTATTTTCAGTTTTCCGTTCAAACCATTGGGTCAAAGAAACGTCTTTTCAGGAGTTTGTTAGTTTGTGGCAGTCCAGTTCAGTCTTTGTTTCTATGGTTACTGTATTGTTTTTTACTGTTTAAATATGATTTGTATTTATTTATTTATTAATCTGCTTCATCTGGAATTGTTTGAGCTGCTCTTTTAGCGTAAACCTTTAGAGAATCCTTTTGATTTGGTGTTCAGGACCTTTAATTTGCTCTTTCCTTGCAGTTGGTCCGACCTTTGACCTTAGCGCCTTCAAGGACGGCCTGGAGGTCATCGTCCCTCAGCCCCTCACCATCAGAGTGCCCATCACAGGGTATCCCACGCCCGTGGCCACCTGGAGCTTTGGGGAGAAGAAGCTGAGCTCAAAGGACGAGCGTGTCTCCATCATGACCAAATCCACTTTTGTGGAGCTCAGTGTGTCGCCCAGCGTTCGCCCCGACAAAGGCATCTATGCCCTGACGCTGGAGAACGACGTCACATCCGTCAGCGGGGAGATCGAAGTCAATGTCATTGGTGAGTAGATCAAAGACCAAAGTCTGGATTGTCCTGAAGCTCAGATTCGCTCCTGCTGATGTCTTTGTGTCTCTGCAGCGGCGCCCAGCGCACCCAAAGACTTTAAGGTGCTGGAAGTGACCCGACAACATGTGCATCTGAGCTGGGAAGCACCTGAGCATGATGGAGGAAGTCCACTCACCGGATACCAGGTGGAGAAGAGAGACACGTCCAGGAAGACCTGGGTCAAGGTACGACCAGTTGTTCTAGTTTCACACAGACACAAACTAATGTGATCTGTGTGGTGAACCGGACTGATGGTCCAACTGTTGGTCTGTGATCTGTCCCAGGTGGCCTCCTTCATCCAGGACCAGGAGTTCACTGTCACCGACGTGGTGGAAGGAAAGGACTACCTGTTCAGAGTCTCTGCCTGCAACAAGTGTGGACCAGGAGAGCCGGCATACATCGACGAGCCCGTCAACGTGTCCTCGCCTGCAAGTGAGTCCCTTACAACAATCCCCCAGAGTCATCTATAGTCCCTTACAGTCCCTCAGAGTCCCCAAACAAAGTCTAAGTGGATTTAAAGGTTTCTAGTCTGAAGAGATTTATGCTCCACTGAACACATGGACTTGGTCTTTCTCCAGCTGTTCCCGACCCTCCGGAGAACCTACGATGGAGAGATAAGTCAGCGAGTGGCATCTTCCTTACCTGGGAACCTCCCAAGTACGACGGCGGCACCGGCATCCGCGGCTATAACGTGGAGCGTTGCCAGAGAGGGACGGACAAGTGGGAGCCGTGCTGCGACATGGTTCCCGAGCTTAAGTGTCAGGTCAGCGGTCTGCTGGACGGACAGTGGTACGCCTACAGGGTCCGAGCTCTGAACCGCCTCGGAGCCAGCCGGCCCTGCAAGGCCACTGATGAGATCCAGGCTGTGGACCCCAAAGGTACACGGGGCCATCTTTACCTGGATGTGTTTGGACACACTACGCTACACTTACTCAACAGATTGTTGGTGGAGGTTTAACTCGTGAACTTGATTCTTTGACTGTTTCGTTGTTGCAGAGCCCCCAGAAATCCAGCTGGATGTTAAGCTGCTAGCAGGTCTGACGGCTAAAGCGGGCCATAAGATTGAGCTTCCAGCCGAGGTGACAGGTAAGCCCGAGCCCAGGGTGAAGTGGACCAAGGCCGACCTGGTGCTGAAGTCGGACGACCGTGTGACCATCGACACCAAGCCGGGACACTCCACCGTCACCGTTGCCAAGACCCGCAGAGATGACAGCTCCACCTATATCATTGAGGCCACCAACAGCAGTGGCCGGGCAACCGCCACCGTGGACGTCAACATCCTTGGTGGGTCACTGGAGGGAGAAGGACCCCCTACGTGTGTCTGCGCTCTGATTAATTGCTATCAAATACTTGTTTGTGAACAGACAAACCCGGCCCTCCGGCCGCCTTTGACATCTCTGAGATCACCAACGAGTCCTGCTTCCTGGCCTGGAACCCTCCGCGAGATGACGGCGGCTCCATCGTCACCAACTACATCATCGAGCGGCGTGCGGTAGATAGTGAGATCTGGCACCGCCTGTCCTCCACCGTTAAGCAGACCACCTACAAGGCCGTGAGCCTGGTCAAGTTCAAGGAATACATCTTCAGGGTCTTTGCTGAGAACCAGTTCGGCGTGGGACCGGCCGCAGAACACCCGTCCATCATCGCCAGATATCCATTTGGTGGGTCTGACACACACAGACACACACACTTCACTCTTTATTCACTTCATACAGATGTCTGAGGTGGACGTGTGTGTAATTGTGTTTTGTGTGTGTCTCTCAGATACTCCTGGAGCTCCATACAAACTGGAGCCTTCAGACATCGCTAAGGACGCAGTGACACTCACCTGGTACGAGCCTGACGAGGACGGAGGAAGTCCCATCACCGGTTACTGGGTGGAGCGCTACGAGCCCGACCACGACCGCTGGCTACGCTGCAACAAGCTGCCCATCAAGGACACCACCTACAGGTGTGTGTGTGTGTGTGTGTGTGTGTGTGTGTGTGTGTGTGTGTGTGTGTGTGTGTGTGTGTGTGTGTGTGTGTGTGTTAACCTGTCTTTCTTCTGCAGGGTCAAAGGCCTTCCCACCAGGAAGAAGTACAAGTTCAGAGTTCTGGCTGAAAATCTGGCAGGACCTGGAAAACCAAGCAAAGAGACGGATCCCATCCTAGTCAAAGATCCTATCGGTACCTGATTTGATTCTATCTGATGTTATGATATTTTTGTGGGTGTTTCTGTTGTGTCTGACACAATGTTCTCCCTGCAGACCCCCCCTGGCCTCCCGGTAAGCCCACAGTGAAGGATATCGCTAAGACCTCCTGCTTCTTGATGTGGACCAAACCGGAGCACGACGGCGGCGCTAAGATTGATGGCTATGTGATTGAGATGCTGAAGAGCGGCACCATGGACTGGATCCGCGTGGCCGACAACATCAACCTGCTGGAGTTTTTCCTCAAAGGCCTGATGGAGAAGCAGGAGTACTCCTTCAGGGTCCGAGCGGTCAATATAGCCGGGGAGAGCGAACCCAGCGAGCCCAGCGACCCCGTACTGTGCAAAGAGAGACTCAGTAAGACCTTAGAACACCTGCAGTAACCAATCAGAGCTCTGGTATGATAGATTCTTTAGACAAAATTAAGTTTAATTAAGGCTGCTATACATAAACAGATTTGCTTTAAAAGATTTACTCATACACAGATTACATTGATCTATTGTGGGATGATTCTCACGTTTCATCTGATCAGTTAAACCAGTTTTTCTCAAATGGGGTACGTGATGGCACTACAGGGGGTACTTGAGAGAGAGAGAGAAAGAATGAGAGAGAGACAGAGTGGAAAATTAACAAATAAAGTGTCAGTGATGGTCCCACCCCATGACTGTAAATGATAAAAAAACTATAGAAATAAATCTAATCAGGAGCCACTAAATTAGCTTTTTAACCTAGGGGTCGGGAGTTTAAATGCGGTCTCCTGAAATTTCTGAAAAATTAAAATAGATTTTAAAAATGTTGTAATTTTTTAAACTGTATGTCTATAATTTCACTTTGTGAAATATAAAATGCCGTCACGATCCAAAAAAGGTTGTGAACCACCGAACTAAATATTGTTTATTTCCACTTATTTACAGAATAAGATTGTTTAAAATGTGTGTTATCACTCATTCATTACATCATTATGCTCTATAGTTGTTTTTAAATAGTTTTCTTAGTGAAATGTTGTAGTGAGACAAAGGGGGGACTTGGATTCAGAAATAAAAGAAAGGGGCACTAGAGCCAAAAAAGTTTAAGAACCACAGTTGAACGAACACGACCACATGATAAAGAGACACACAAGCAACAAATAGAGGACTATCAGTAAAACGCACTTGTATTGTTGCTAAAAGATCTGTATCATATCATTAAAAACATGAATAATTATTCAGACTATAAATAAAGGTTGACATGATTCACTGCTGACGAGTCACGTCTTAAAAACTCATCCCTGACTCATCCTCTTCTGCTCAGACCCGCCCTCGGCTCCTCGCTGGCTGGAGGTCATTGGTATCTGCAGGAACAGCGCTGACCTGAAGTGGTCAGCTCCAGAGCGTGACGGAGGGGCGCCCATCACCAACTACATGGTGGAGAAACGCGACGCCAGACGTAAAGGCTGGCAGACGGTGGACACCACCATCAAAGAGCTGAAGTACACAGTGACTCCGCTCAACGAAGGCTCGCTCTACATCTTCAGAGTGGCCGCAGAGAACTCGGTGGGAGTCGGACCATTCTGTGAGCTGGAGAATTCGGCACTCGCTAAAGACACGTTCAGTGAGTCCAGAGTTAGTGTTTCTCATTCCTACGTCCTCTGGACACACATAGTAACTCTCTGTTCCTTCAGCCACGCCCGGACCGCCATACGCTCTGGAGGCTACCGCTGTCACTAAACGCTACGTCGACCTGCAGTGGGAGGCCCCCAAAAATGACGGAGGGCGACCAATCCTCAAGTGAGCTTTCAGACCTATAAAACGTGTCAGCGCATTACGACACATACATTTGTTTACGTTTTTGACTCACGGTGACCTCGGTGTGGTTTCCCTCCTGCAGATACTCTATTGAGAAGAAGGAGAAGCTGGGAACGCGCTGGGTGAAGTGTGGAAAGACCTCTGGTCCGGACTGTAAGTACAGGGTGACGGACGTCATCGAGGGAACTGAAGTCCAGTTCCAAGTCTGCGCTGAGAATGAGGCCGGCATCGGACACCCAAGTGAACCCACGGAGATCCTGACCATCGACGACCCCACAGGTCCTTTAAAGTCTGCAGTATCCACATTAAACATGATCAGCTCAATGAGACCAACCCCGAGTTATGGTGAGTGTTGTTGTTCTGCTCAGGTGTCCCGTCGCCTCCGTTGGAGCTTCACGTGACCGGAGCAAGCAGAGACTTCCTGTCCATCGCCTGGAAGCCTCCTCAGATGGATGGAGGCTGCACCATCACTGGGTACCATGTAGAGATGTGTGAGGCAGGCACTGAGCGTTGGATGAGAGTCAACTCCAGACCCGTAAAGGAGCTGAAGTACCGAGTGGGTGAAGGCCTGGTGCCCGACAAGGAATACATCCTCCGAGTGAGAGCCATCAACTCCGTGGGAGTCAGCGAGCCTTCGGACATCTCTGAGAACGTCTTTGCCAAAGACTCAGACTGTACGTGTGTCACCCAGTGCTGTGTGAAGCTGCTCTGGTCTGATCCAGTATAACCAGTCTGTGTGTGGGTCTACAGGTAACCCCACGCTGGAATTCCAGACTCTGGATCTGGTTGTTGTAGAAACAGAGAAGCTGCACATCCCGGTCCCGTTCAGAGCCGTACCTACTCCCAGGATCACTTGGCACAAAGACGGGAAGGAGCTGAAGGCTGACGAGCGCCTCGGCTTCAGGTCTGGATCACAGAACCATCTAACCCAATGATAAAACCAACCATCTAAGGGGTTGATTCACTAAAGGTTTAGGGGTATTAAAACATGTACAAACGTCACTCCACTTGCTAATAAGGGGTACAAACCCTCAGCGCGTCACAATGTGCCCACAATTAATTTAGCACGGTTTTCTCTGATGAATATGTTATAATTTCATTAATAATAATAATAATAATATCAATAATGATAATAACAATAATAATAATATGTAAATTAGGCAGATCTCACAAGGGGCGCAAAAAAATGGGAGGAGGAAATGTAAATAAATGAATGTAGGGGTATCAAAAAAAAGGCTCCAGTTAACCTTTCTAGTATAAGAAAATGATGGACATAAAACAATCGGCAATATTAACACCACTGAATGAGAAAATGCAGAGTAAAGTGTGTGTGAGGGAGAGAAACAGCTGTACACCTCAGGCTGCTCGTGTGGAGTTCAGTGTGTGTGTCCGCTGTGGTGCAGAGCTCCATGTTTTCACTGTTAAACTCTCGTGTGGCCAGTATCAGCTGATCAGCTGCGCAGTTTATACAGAGTTAACAGTGTTCACATCTGAGAGCACTACTCAGGAGCTCAGACCTGCTGGGTCATATTTTCCATGGACTGATGAGAGCAAAGTTACAATTCTGGTAGAGCAGACACATTAAAATAGAGGGAAAATAACTATAGGTTTTAAAGATTATTAAACAACATTTTTATTAGTTTGTTTTATTTTTTACATCAATAAATATTTGTGCAGCAGACAGAGAAGTCCACCTGCCTCCAATTGAACTTCTTCAAATGTCATTTTGCACTCACCTCTCCACGTTAAAAATGTTTATTTAAATAAGGTGGTCTCAACCACGTCTATATGCGCCGCTATTAGTGGCACAATGTTAGTGAATTCATCCACAGCAGTTGAAGAAACACTGCCACCAAAGGATTTAGGGACATTTACTAGCCTTTATTTACCATATTAGTGAATCCGGTCTATAGTGTTTGTAGCTGAAGGTTCTTCATCTTTGCTGAGTATTCAGCCACTGTAAAGTTTGGACTTCCTATGAGACCAAGCACTTTTTAAACCGCTTGGTGTTTGATATGATGGTGTTTGAATGAATATTCAAATCATTTCATTGTGAATAACTCAAATACATTTTACAGTTTTTTTTGTCAGTGTTGGGCCTAAGTTAGCTCATGACATTGTGCAGCCAAACAATGCAAAAGACTTTGAAGAAATAAATATAAACGATAATCCCAATTCATTTTTCATTAAAAACGTTAGTGAAAACAAAATTATTGAAATTGTACATTCCTTTAAGACTAAGACTAAAAGATCAACAGATTTGACATAGTTATGGTCCTTGTGAAAGATATCATTGATTATATTGACACTCCTTTTATGTATATTTGTAATCAGTTTTTTCTAACTGGTATCTTTGAAAGTAAAATGAAAACCACCAAAGTTATAATTATTTTTAAAAGTGGAGATAAGCATCAGTTTAACAATTACAGACCAATCTCAATACTCCCGCAATTTTCAAAAATACTGGAAAGATTATTTGTTAAACTACTTGATAGCTTTGTAGAAAAGTATAACCTGTTAAGTGAACATCAGTACGGCTTTAGATCCAATAGGTCCACTTCAATGGCAGTTATGGAACTAATAGAAGAGATATCAACATCTATGAGTATGCTGTTTTTATTGACCTCAGCAAGGCCTTTGACACAATAGAGCATTTGTTGCTTTTAAATTAATTAGAAAGTTATGGTGTCAGGGGCTTAGTACATGCTTGGCTGAAAAGTTATCTAAGTGATCAATATCATTATATCCATATTAATAATACAAATTCAGTGGAGACAAAAATAACCCACGGTGTTCCTCAGGGCTCCGTTTTGGGACCTAAACTGTTTATTATGTACATAAATGATATCAGTGAAGTCCTAAGCCAATTATAATGTATCCTATTTGCTGACGATACCAGTTTGTATTGTTCTGAACAAGATCTTGAGCTGCTTATGAATACAGTGGTAACTGAACTTAAGATACTGAAAAAATGGTTTGATGTAAATAAACTATAAATCTGCGTAAAACTAAATATATTGTATTTGGAAACAAGAAAGTTAACAAACCATGTACAATTGAAATTGGGGAGGTGGAAATTGAAAGGGTGTATGTAATAAAGTTTTTGGGAATCAAGATTGATAATAAGCTAAATCGGAAAGTGCACAGAAATATTCTAAAGACTAAGATTTCTAAACTTTTTGGTTTATTATGTCAAATTAAAACCTCTGAATCAAAGTGCTTTTTATATACTGTACTATTCCCTCATACTACCATACCTAAGTTATTGTGTGGAAATGTGCAATAATACCTATAAAACTAGATATACAGCCTATTTTTGTATTACAAAATAATGCAATTAGAATGATCACCATGCAGAATATCTGGCTCCAATAAATCCACTTTTTTATTAGATTAAATATCTATAATTGTATGATCTTGTTGATGTTTACACAGCAGTTGTGTACAAGGCACACAACCTCATGCTTCCTCACTGTCTACAAGATATGTTTCAAACAATAGAATCTAGATACAACCTCAGAGGAACTGATATGCTACAAAAACCCATGGCTAATACAATGAGGAGGTGTATATCAGTCAAAGGAGGTGATTTATGGAATGGTTTACCTAATCAACTTAAGGGCTTCAAAACTATTTAAAGTTAAAAGTCATGGAAAAGTACAGTACACTTTAATGAAGATCATTAGAAAGGAAGTTTATCACGGATGCATAACATAATTTTGATTCTTGAAGTTGAAGTTTTGTGCTTATGTGTTACCATCATTGGTATTACTGTAACTGTATTATATGCCATCTTTGGTAATAGTGTCACAGTTGGAAATGGTCAGGTATCATTTAGCTTTTGAAATACTTAAAGAACATGTTTTCTTATTGTAATTTACAAGATCTCTGAAAACATGTGATGTGTTCTAAATGTTTATGATGACTGAAGAAATAAACTACTAACTACAGTAACTAATATAATAGCTGATGGATAAATAAAAAGAGAAAGTACAGCTCTCTTTCTGTTGATCAGTGCTATCAGCTTTGATCTGTAGATATCTGTTTGTGTTTTCAGGATGGACTACCTCTCCTGTCACCTAGAGGTCGACAGCAGTCTTCACTCCGATGCCGGCGTCTACAAAGTGACCCTGGAGAACAAACTGGGCAGTGCCAGTGCTACCATCAATGTTAAAGTCATCGGTGCGCTGCGCTGTGATGTTTCACCCTTTCGACCTGCTGCAGAGCTTTACTGACACCTCTGTGTGTTTGCAGGTCTCCCTGGTCCCTGTAAGGAGATCACAGCCTCTGAGATCACCAAGAGCACCTGTAAAGTCAGCTGGGATCCTCCAGACTACGACGGAGGCTCTCCTATCCTGCACTTTGTCCTGCAGGTCTGAGAGGCTTCATTATCAGTTTCTGAATTGTGGTATTAGTTTTAGATCCGTCTGGGTCATGATCCCAAAGCAGAGCCACATTCTGATCATCTCCCGGTTGTTGTTGTTTCAGCGCCGTGAGGCGGGAAGGAGGACATACGTCAACATGATGTCTGGAGAAAACAAAGTGAGCTGGAATGTCAAAGACCTGATTCCTCATGGAGAGTACTACTTCAGAGTCCAGGCCGTCAACAAGATCGGAGGAGGAGAGTTCATAGAGCTCCGCAACCCGGTCATCGCTGAGGACCAGAAACGTAGGAAACCTCCTCTTCGTCCTTTCTTCTTTCTTTTCTCTTGCACTATGCGTTCCTAATCAATCTTTGACCTTCTCAGATGCTCCCGACCCCCCCGTGGACGTGGAGACGCACAACCCCACGGCAAACACCATCACGCTGACCTGGAAGCCTCCAATGTACGATGGTGGTTCAAAGATCATGGGCTACATCCTGGAGCGGCAACTGAAGGGCGAGGACAAGTGGGAGCGCTGCAACGACTTCCTGGTTCCTGTCCTGTCGTACACGGTGCGAGGACTGAGCGAGGGCAAGAACTACGCCTTCAGAGTCCGAGCTGAAAATGCGGCCGGTGTCAGCGAGCCGTCACGCAGCACACTGTTTGTCAAGATCTCTGACGCCATCGGTGAGGACAATAGAATCGTTTTCTGTCTCTTTGGAGCAAGAAAGTAACAAATGAGGGTTTGATTTAACGGTGAAACGTACAGATGAATGTTTTAGAGTTTTACTTTCTCTTAGTTTGCTTTGTGTGGACAGACTCTAGGACGTGTGTAGGTTTGGTCCTTCTCTTTAAAGTCCTGGTCTTGTGCTTCTCTACCACAGATGCTCCAAAGGTGTTCCTGAGCGGCAGCCTCCAGTCTGGCCTGAATGTGAAGCGAGGCCTGGAGATCTGCCTGGATGCAAACATCTCTGGGGCCCCTTACCCAGAGATTACCTGGTACTGGAACAACCATGTTATTAGCCCCGAGCCACTCCGCAAGAGGCCCGAAAAACCCCTGAAGAAGAAGGTGGAGAAGAAAGAAGAGGAGAAGAAAGAAGAGGAGAAGAAGGAGGAAGAGGAGAAGAAAGAAGGAGAGGAGAAGAAGGAGGAAGTGGCAGAGCCAGAGATGGAGGAGTTGGATTATCCAACCATTAACGAGCGTCTGACCATCGATAACAGCCACAGAGGCATGTCATCGGTGGTCATTAAGGACTCTGTACGTCCTGACCACGGAGTCTACATGGTGAAGGTGAAGAACAGCCACGGCATTGCCTCAGCTACCTGTGAGGTCAACGTGCTCGGTGAGCTTCACACAGCCATGAAAACATTTACACGAGTTCATGTGAAACAGCAGTAGTTAGAATCAGACAAACAGAAGCTGCGTTTCCATTACCCTTGGAAATGTGCAAAATCTAATTATCTCAATAAAAAATGGTGATGGAAACACCTGAATTTCGAAAAAACACTCAAATCTTGCTAAAAAGTTTTTATGCTTTCATTAGGAGGTTTTTCAGACTTTTCAAAATTGAAATGTTTTGCAAAAGAGCCATGGAAACACTTTTTTCCGCAAATGCACTTCATAGGACGTGACATACCTGGTCACATGACCACTTCTCTGTGAGAAAACATGCCGTGGTACGTGTGGACAGAAGAGGAGACCCAGACATTTCTTAGCATTAGACTTAATAATGATTAGTGCCACCTTAGAAGTGAAACAACCTTTGAATGCAGAGAAGTCTCACAGGATGAGATTTCACCAGTTACCAGGCTCCTCCCCCAAAACAACCTTCAATGGAAAGACCTTCAAACACACATTAGACTTTGTCGACATTTAGAAATATTGCTTTTATTTTGTGAACTTTTGTAATTGAAACCCAACTACAGTCAACCTCAGACCATGTTTGCATCGTTCTCATCTCTGTTCTTTGACATCTTTAGAAGGAAATATAAGACACCTGCTGCACAGACCTGTACCTGTTCATTTAAACCTAACTGTTGTGTTTTTTAATGCTTTCTTGGTCCTAGAAGTTAGAAATGATGAATAGTAAGAGTTGTTTGTGGCCCTCACAGACACCCCGGGGCCTCCGGTGAACTTCCGTTTGGAGGAGGTGAGGAAGAACTCAGCCGTGTGTCACTGGGATCCTCCTTTGGATGACGGTGGCAGTGAGATCTTGAACTACACGCTGGAGAAGAAGGACAACTCTAAGCTGGAGTTCGGTTGGAGCTGTGTCACCTCCACCTTCAGAGGGTTGCGATACCTCGTGCCCAAACTCATCGAGAAGAAGGAGTACATCTTCAGAGTGTTCGCTGAGAACAAGTTCGGAGCCGGACCGCCTTGTGTGTCCAAGCCTCACATCGCCAGGAACCCCTTTGGTAGTTCTACCGCTGTGGAACATACAAACATATCTCCTGCTTCAAATGTACTAAGCCTGTGTGATGTTTCTGTGACTCAGAACCTCCAGAGGCTCCAGAGAAACCCAACACCAAAGACATCACGGCTCACAGCATGGTAGTCGCATGGGAGCCGCCCAACGACAACGGCAGCCCCATCCTGGGATACTGGGTGGAGCGCCGTGAGATCAACAGCTCGCACTGGGCTCGAGCCAACAGGTGAGGAGAGAACTTACGTTATTGGCATTCTGCTTTTTTATTGACCCGATTAAACAACCTGAAGCGATACGTCGACTCAAAGATGGCACATTTACTATCGGTAACTGATATTTCAGAGGCAGGAGAACATCTCCAAGTTTCCTTATCTCCCACTCTGAAAAGACACTATGAACACAGCATGACAACAAAAACACACAAAATTACTGCAAAGTTATCAAAGTAACTCCAAATAGGCAAAACAACAACTAATTTACAGGAACAACACAAACTACATCAAAAAACACAAATAAAACCCCAAAAAATGTTCACATTTTTTTACCTGTTCCTGGAAAAGACACCAGGGAAGGAATATGTAGCGACAGCTGCACAGACTGACTCAACACACCAGTAAAGGAACCTGTGGTAAAGAGTGTATTGTCTCTGCTGGTGTTTCTCAGGAACTTGGCTCCCGGCACTGAGCTGCAGGTGGACGGGCTCCTGGAAGGAATGACGTACATCTTCAGAGTAGCAGCAGAAAACGAGGCTGGACCAGGAAAGTTCAGTGTTCCGTCAGAGCCGAAGACAGCCCAAGTTCCGATCCGTACGTACCCGAGCGCCACTGCTTTCATCACGTGCAGATCTCAGATCTGGTTTGAAGCTGGAGGAACTGTTCGTTTGATGACTTTACTCATGTTTGTGTCTCTCTTCAGTTCCTCCGGGACCTCCGATCCCCCGAGTGGCGTCGACCACCGACCACTCCATAGAAGTGGAATGGGACCCTCCCACTGATAACGGTGGAGGAGAGATCCTGGGTTACCATGTGGACAAGGTGAGACCTTTAGGGACCAACAAACAATGTAATAAATCTGCAGTTCCTGATGTGTCCACACGAGACCAGCAGGGGGCAGCAAACACCACCAGTGTTTATATTTGTACATTTCCAGTCCAAACCAGTGCAAATTGGACATGTAGATGAGACATCAGTTATCAGGTGTGCTGGTTTAGGACCAATTAAAAATATAATTCAAACAAAGACAATTTAATTATAGTTTAAAAAGATCAGAGGCATTCAGAGAGACTGTAGTTAAAAAGCCATGAGGGCTATTTAATCATAAAAACCATGCCAACATGTTTCAGCCTAACAGGCCTTCATCAGTGCAGGGACAAAATGGCTGCCAAGCTACTTCCTTTAAAGATTTTCAACAGGTCACATGACCAAGTGAATGGGTACACAATTACAATTAAAATCTGTAGAGTAGTTCATTCAGTGATGTTTAAGAACATGAAAAATACAGGGTTTATACATAGAGATGTTCTAAACATGTATTAAATTAGAGCCCAGAAAAGCTGTAGATGACAAGCTACAAAAACGGAGAGAAGTCCAGTTCACCATTTAGACCTGGAAATTGTGTTGCTTTTAATGGAGACCAGGGAGGCAACACGTTTTTTCAAGCAACGTTCTAACACAAGAAACTCATGCAGCACTCCATGCAACAGGTTTTTAACAATTTAATTATACTTCGTCCAATGGAAGTTAGTTTGGACTAGTTTGTGTCTAGGTCTGTTGTGGTTGTTTAATTAAATGGTATTTCAAACTAGTTTTGAGACGGTTTTCAGCAGTTTTTGGTGACTAACTCCTCTTTGTTCCTGGAGCCTGGAGTTGAGTTCAGGTGTAGAAATGTTTGGAAATGTCAAAATTGTCACAATGTTATTTGACCAAACCTTGTTGTACCTGTGGGAGAGGTTAGTCAGTCCATGACGGTAAAGGCTGTTACTGTGTCATTTCCAGGTTATGGCCGGTACCAAAGACTGGTCCAGGTCTACTGAACGACCCTGGAAGACCAGGAACTTCACTGTGTACGGAGTGAGAGAAGGAGCCAAGTACCAGATCCGAGTCATCGCCTGCAACGCTGAAGGGGAGGGGACTCCGGGATTCACAGAATCCGTGTTCGTCAGGAACCCTGCAGGTCCGCCTCAGCAGAGTTCTGGGATTTAACGGGTGTCTAAAGACGGTTCAGAGTTTTATTCCCTACCCTCTGTGTTTTCTTACAGAGATCCCCCACATTGAAATGGATCTTTCCGTGAAGAACGGCATAACCATTAGAGCCGGAGAGACGCTGAACATTCCTGCCACCGTCACAGGGAAACCCTACCCGACTATCACCTGGACCATCGAGGGCAAGAAACTCGACAAAGAGCGCGTTGAGATCCTCTCCGAGGGCAACGACAGCATCATGCACATCAAGAACGTCCAGAGGAAAGACTGCGGAAAATACCTGATCTCTGCCTGCAACCCCAGCGGAACCAAGTCAGCCTGGAGCCGAGTGGAGGTCGTAGGTCAGTGTCCATCTGATCAGGAGCGTTTACTAATTAGGTCATTAGAAGAAAGATATTAGGAAATCATAATACAGAAACATTATCAAAGGTAGAAACTGGAACTAGAAAATGGAATAAAGAAAGTCCTTTGATTGGACGAGGTGTGTTAGTCAGGTTCAGTGATAGTTATTCAGAGTCTGCTGACACATGAAGAGCCTCTAACGTCATGTGACACAGGACAGGAAAGGTGGATTTAACATGAGACAGTTTTTTTTCACAGACGTCCCCGGACCAGTCACTGACCTGAAACCAGTGGTGGTGACCCGTAAAATGATCTTCCTGAACTGGGACGACCCCAAGGACGACGGCGGCAGCGACCTGACGGGCTTCCTGGTGGAGCGCAGAGACCCCAAAGGGCACACGTGGAGGCAGCCGGTGGAGACGATCTCGTCCAAGTGTGAGTGCATGGGCATCGTGGAGGGAAAGGAGTACCTGTTCAGGGTCATTGCGAAGAACAAGTACGGCCTGGGTCCGCCCGTGGAACTGGCTCCCATCCTGGCAGTGGACCCTCAGGGTGAGTCTATCAAGGACGTTACGCTAAGCTCTACAATAGCTGCTTCCTTCTTAAACTAACGGTTCCTGTGCTGGTCTACAGGCCCCCCCTCCTACCCAGAGAAATTCCATTACACAGAGCGCACCAAGGACTCCCTCACGCTGTCCTGGAAGCCTCCCCGTAATGACGGCGGCAGCCCCATCATCGGTTACCTGGTGGAGAAGAAGCGTCAGGACCAGCAGGACTTTGAGCCGTGCAACAAGGAGCCCTGCCCCGACTTCACCATGACGGTGGACGGCCTGGAGGACGCCTGGATGTATGAGTTCAGGATCAAATGTGTCAACCTGATGGGAGAGAGCGAGCCCTCCATTCCTCTGAACGTCATCATCCAGGACGATGAAGGTACCAACTCTCTCGCTATCCCTTTAGTGTCACATACTGTTTGGAAACTCACTTTTTAATGGAAGTTAAATAACTTTATCTCCTTTTAAAACTGAACTAACACATTTGAAAACAGTGATTTCAGGGGAAAGAATCCCAAAGATGGACACAAGTGGGGGAGGTGGAATTTATTTCCTGCATACATGAGAAATAACATCAAAAAGACTTTTCAATGATTCACAATTCCAGAATATATGTCCCAAAGTAGCCGGACCTAATTTACAGCTTAAACATGCAGAGCTGATATTAGCATAGAACTTGTAAAGTTTTTTATTTGAGTAATTAGTAATGTCATTAGTTTGTGTTTAATACAAATAGAGGATCTGTGAATACGAAGCCTCTCAGTGATTTCAGTACTTATAGGTTCCTTTCCCAGGATCCTTTAGTTTAGTTTAGTTAATACTCTGAATTTTGATGTAAACTTTTGAAATGTTGCCTTTTGTGTGAGGATGTAATGCTAGTATTTCCTTTATTATACTTTTAGATTGTGGGGGTTTAAAGTGTCTCTTAACAAAACTTCTAATTTGAAGAAATCTGAAAAAACAGTATTTAGGTAAAGTATGAATTCTCTGTAGTGTTTAGAATTACAGTAAAGTTCCTTTGACGAAAAGGTCTCTTAAAAATCAGGCCACATTTATGCCAAGTTTGAAATGCAGAGTCAATTAATGACGGTAGAAAAAGCTGATTATTAGACAAATGAGAGAATAAGGAAAGATGGGTAATGTGGGAATGTTTCCTAAATTGAAACCAGATTTTTAGCGTTTTAGACCAGGGTTAAGGACCCGAGGATGTCAACATGTCACATTCTATTTGGGAGTTAAATAACTTTACAGAACTTTAATTAACCAACGGACTTTGAAATATAGAGGTACCATCACTTTGGAACCATTTACCTCAGACTCTGAAATCTATATCCACTTTGAACTGTTTTAAAAAAGCATTTACAGATGTTGTGGAAAAGTAACATTTTTAATATTTATTTGTTGCTTTGTAAATGTAAATTGCTTACTTGTAGTTGGTGAGGTGGCTTTATAAGACCCTGTGGTGTTCTTAACGCTACCACCACATCTATGTTACAAATGTTTGATGGATTTCTATGAATATTTTGTATGTGCAAACAAATAAATAAATAAATGAATATAAATCTCCTCCTCCAGTGGCCCCTGAGGTCCACCTGCTCAAACACTTCAAAGCCGACTGCATCACCGTGAAGAAGGGGGAACCCATCGAGATCCCGGCGGACGTCCTGGGCTTGCCCATCCCTAAGATCGAGTGGACCCACGATGACGTTCTGTTGGACAAACCCAGCGAGCCGCTGCAGATCGACACCGTGGTGACGGGACGTCTCAACTGTAAGAGCACGTTGTCCATCTCAGCCACCAACAGGAGGCACCGCGGCTGCTTCACCATCACCGCCTCCAACAGCATGGGTTCAGCTCACCACACCGTCACTGTAATGGTGCTGGGTGAGCACACACACACACACACACACACACACACACACACACACAGTGGCCAAATATGGTCCTTTGGAGCATCCAGTTCGGCCCGCGGATAAAAGAAAAATTAGAAAACATGAATCATTGTGTAAATGAAAAAGCAGTTTTCCCGGTGCTTATGTAACATCATTGCAGTCATTTTTAATGTTAAACTAAATTCTTACAAAATCCTTCAATATTTCTCAAATTATTACATAATATGTTCCTTAATTAAATAGAAATTGGTCACAAATGTAGGAAATGTAAAGTGTAGATTCTGTTGGGACTGATATCTGTCTCTTATTTATGGGATATTGTCAATTTAGTATTTTATATATAAGTAGAAGTGTAAACTAAGGAACAATAATGTTGAAATTACTCATTTTCCTGCAAAAACATCTAGAGATCAATTTACTGTGTTTCTGGTCCCGAACTAAAATGAGTTTGACACCCCTGCTCTAATGGGAATGTGAATTAATTAATTTAATTTTAAATAAATTTTTAATTTTTTTGGCTCCATTTAAAATACAACAAAACATAATAACATCAAACAGTGGAGAGATATTCACAGAAATTGGAAGAAGGAAAAAAAAAGAACAGGAAGAAGAAGAAGGCTCCTAGTATAACATTTAAACTTTAACTAAAGAGAAAAAATAAAAATAAAATGAAGAGAAAATAAAGTCAAGACAGCAAAAATTAGAAGACGTAGGAAGTAGAAAACAGGAAAAGAAAAACATTAACTTCAAAAAAAGTAAAAAAATTACAAAAAAACAAAAGAAAAAGCATCCATTATTTTATTATTTATTAAGCAGTAGGTTTTTGATAGAATGTTTGAATAAGATGGTGGTGGTAAACCCCTCCCTCAGACCAACCCCTGCCGCCGAGGAACGTTGCTGTGTCCAACATCCGGGCCGGGTCCTGTTACCTCACCTGGGATGCCCCGCTGGATGACGGAGGCAGCGAGCTGACCAACTACATCTTGGAGAAGAAGGACATGACGCAGAAGGAG
Organism: Gouania willdenowi; assembly: GCF_900634775.1. Taxonomy (NCBI): domain Eukaryota; kingdom Metazoa; phylum Chordata; class Actinopteri; order Blenniiformes; family Gobiesocidae; genus Gouania; species Gouania willdenowi. Next base: position 622,082 of record NC_041064.1, read on the forward strand.
CCTGAAGAGGGCCTGGAGGCCCTGCCCGAGTGGGTGGAGGTCAACACCAGCATCGTGGACAGGAAGTTTGGGGTGGGTCCTCCTACAGGAACTGGACAGGTGAGGGCTCAGGGCCGGCTCTCACTCTCACTCTGACTCTGCTGCAGGTGTGGGAGCTCGAGAACAAGAAGAGCTACACCTTCAGAGTCCGAGCACAAAACCGCTACGGTATCTCTGACCCCTGCACCTCAGAGGAAGTCCAGATCATAGATCCCTTTGGCCTGCCCGGACCCCCAGAGAAGGCCACCATCACAGAGTACGCCAAGACCTCCATGACACTGAGCTGGGAGCCACCCATGGACAACGGGGGCTCGGCCATCATTGGGTACTGGCTGGAGAAGAGAGAGAGGGGGACGGACTACTGGGCCAAGGTCAACAAGATGCCTGTGACCAAGAGAGGTGTGAAGGGCTGGGAATACCAGGTGAGGAATAACCACTCAGGATTACCAGTAAACTAGTCAGTACTCAACGACTGCTGTCTCTATCAGTTTGTTTGTTTCTCATTGTTTTGTTCGTTGTGTATCTTTTTATGTATTTTGTGTATATTTGTTTTTGTTTTATGTGTTGTTGTGTTAGTGCTCTCTAATTTTCCCTGCTCTTTGTCTTCCAGGTGACTCGTCTGTTTGAGGGGTTGGAGTATGAGTTCAGAGTAGCAGCCAGTAACTCAGCAGGAATGGGTCCGTTCAGCTCTCCGTCTGACACCGCCTTCGCCGTTGACCGAATCAGTGAGAAATGTTGCAGTTTTAAACTAGTTTTTCAGCGTTTTCCTGGCTTAAATTAGTTTCTTTGTGTTTCCCAGCTCCTCCCAGCATGCCCGCGGCCCCCGTGGTGGCGGATAAGAACAACCACAGCGTCACCTTGTCCTGGAAGCCCCCGGACAGCGACGGAGGAAGCCCCGTCCAAGGCTACATCGTACAGATCCAGGACGAGGGCTCGCCCACCTGGGTAAGAGTGACTGACCCCGGCACTCTGCATCCAACCACTGAGTACACCGTGCCCAGCCTGAGGGAGCTCAAGAAGTACCGCTTCAGGATCATCGCCGTCAACGCCATCGGAGAGTCTGATCCCAGTCCGCGCACCACTGATGTCCTGATCCAGGACGTCCAGCGTACGTCTGTGCTCCAAATCAATCATAACGTGTCACTGCTGTGTTGTAACGTTGCCCGTCTGTCCTCACAGTCCGTCCATCCATTTCCATCAATATCCTGGTTGAGGAACTGGCCTGTATCAGAGCCGGAGACCCTTTCAGGATCCCTGCCACTATCTTTGGTCGGCCCGTCCCCAAAGTGACCTGGGACTTTGATGGCAAGGCCAAGTCTCACAAGAAGAACAAACTACACACTCTGCCTACAGACTCGGAGGTGAGCCATGGGACGTTTCTCTGCTGAATGTTCTGAAACATTCAAAGGTTTCATTAATGATTGGAGGATTTAAAGTGTATTGTTTGTTATTGAGACGTAAAAGTCTCATCGTTAGTTGAGAAACATGAAGAGTATAAGTCATCAGTGTGCTGCTGGACCTCTAACTGTGCTCGTTCTCAGGTGGAGTCCACAGACAGCACGTCAGTCGTGGTCGTCCCAGTCAGTCTGAGGAGCCACTCTGGACGTTACACTATCACCGCGAAGAACAAGTCGGGACAGAAACACGTCAACGTGAGGGTGGTGGTCCTTGGTACGTTCTGACTCGTTCTCACAGTGTCAGCATCTGAAAACATCTACAAGAACCAGCTATAAGACTAGCCATGTTTGGATGTTTGGATTGGGTCTAGGGGCTATTCTAGATTCTATGATCTTGTTAGTGCTCCAATGTGTAACTGTGTATTTGTGTGTTTGTTGCAGATGTGCCTGGGCCTCCGAAGGACCTGAGAGTGACCGACATCACTCGGTCCACTATGAGGATCATCTGGAAACTTCCAGACACGGATGGAGGAGAGCGGATCAAGAGCTACTTCATCGAGAAGAAATCTATGAGAGACAAAGCCTGGACCAAGGTTAGAGACCCTGGACCTGAGAAGATGTTATATACGTTAGAATGCTGCTCTGTCTTGTAGAATCACCCTAATTTGATCGAACTGTGTGTCCTCAGGTGAACGCTGCCTGTGCCAGTCAGGCCTTTGTGGTTCCAGGTCTGCTGGAGGGTCAAGACTACCTGTTCAGGGTTCGGGCTGAAAACAGACTGGGCTTTGGTCCCTTCACCGTCACTTCTGAGCTGACTCGAGCCCAAGACCCCATCTGTGAGTCCCTGTGACCGCTGAGAGGTAACCCTACCATCACAGTGCTCTAAGTCCTGTGTGTGTCCCCCCCCATCAGACCCCCCCGACCCCCCCACCAAGGTGAAGGTTAACCTGGTGACCAAAAACACGGTCACGCTGAGCTGGGAAGCCCCGAAGAACAACGGTGGTTCTCCCGTGACTCACTACGTGATTGAGCGTCTGAGCTGGGACAGCAGCGGGAAGGAGAAGGAGACGTGGAAGCAATGCAACAAGAGAGACGTGGAGGAGCTCAGCTTCCAGGTGGAGGACCTGAAGGAGGTCAGTCTGCTAACATTTAACAGGATTTCATCAAAGGGTAAACACAGTAGTAAGTTCAGTTTTGACAAAGTGGAGGCTTGTCCAGGATTTGAACCGGGAACTCTCAGCGAGGTCATTCTATTTAGGAAATGAAATAAATTAATGAACAGAATAGTTGGTATCGGTGAGATTACAAGCCACAACATATGTACATACATACTGTACATATACATGAAAGGACATTTGGTCTTTAGTAACTTATCATTTTGATCAGTGGTTCTCAACCTGCGACCCTCAAAATAAAGGTTCCAGAGAGCGGGGACCCCTACTGTAGCTGAAGGTGGTTGAACCATAGACTATAAAACAAATAGATGTGATGTCCTCCATAGTTCCCACTCAACATTCTTGAAGTCATATATATATGATGTCAAATACCGTTTTTCAGCCTCAAATAACTTATTTAAAACAAAGTTCACAGAAAAATTAGCACTTGAACACAATATATGGTGATAATAACTAATGATCACAGCAGAGTTTAGCTTTGGAAAAAAAATGATATGACGAGTATTTCAACGTTTTCAACAGTTTGACCCACATTCCATCTGTTATCATTGAGGAGGCGGGGCTTATGACTTATACTACAGCCAGTCAGCAGGAGGAGCTCTAACAATAAAAGCTTCACTCCACTGGGAGCTTGTCCCGTCCATTCTTTTTACGGTCTATGGCAGGGGTCAGCAACCTGTGGTTCTGGAGCCTCATGTGGCTCTTTGACTCTTTTGCAATGGCTCCCTATAGCTTTAAAAAAAACTATTGAAATAAATAGTTATTTTTTACAGAAACTATTAATGATTAATGACAAATAAAATCAAGATATACCAATTTATTAACCTAAAATTAATCAGGTTGTACAATGACTCAGCACATTCCTACTTCACCTCCTACAACATCTACAGACCATCAACTTTCCTCCACCTGTGACTAACCTTAAGTTTTAAATCCCTGGTAAGAAACTAAACCAACAAAAACACTATTTCTGGAAGAAAATACAGATTTTAATTGTGTGGGAACAGATTCATTTAACCACCAATGTACAGGTTAAATATGTATGTTTTATGTGTGGTAAGAAATGAGTAATTAGCATGTGTTGATCACATGATCATGTGTTATTATATTCATGTTACTTTTTGTAGACTTTCATATACATTAACTATAAAAATCTTCTTTATAAACATTGTGTTCATGTAAACTGAGATGTGTAAGAATTTGAAGATGCAAGATAATGTTTAGTTGTTATTTCTTGATGTTAATTTATTTCATTTTATTTTAATCTGTTTTTAAGTTGCCATTTACATGATCAATATAAATCAAATCATGAAATCAAACATTATTCTATGTCATTTTAACTGTATAGAATTTCATTCAATGTATTGTCTTCATTGAGAAGGTTTTTTTTCTGGCTCCAGGACTTTAATCCAGGTGAGATGAGACAAAATGGCTCCTTTGAGAGTAAAGGTTGCAGATCCCTGGTCTATGGGTTGAACACAGACATGAACATTGAAGAACAGTCATGTGGAGACAGGACCATCTATAAGGGGGAATAAAGGGGAGAGATTTTTGGGGTCCATCCATAAAGTCAGTAAAATGATGGTCCATTGTTCTATGAATCTGTGATAACCACATTTATTTATTCATCTGAATAATATCCACTGTTATCCAGGAACGTTTACTGTTATTTGCACCATAGTATTTAGTTTTAATCACTAATAAAATGGTTCAAAGTGACCAAAGATGGTGGAAAAGGTGGTGAAATGAGATTTTAAAAACCACAGAAATTGGTTAGAAGTTGTAAATTGAAGTGGACAAAAATAGACAGAAAAAGTGGTGAAGTATCATATTGGAACAATTACTTTAAACTTTCAAATGATGGGGATGAAAAATTGTGAATGTAATTAAATTGGCAAAAATCATCATAAAATATGGTGAAATGAGGTTAAAAGTGACAATAATGGGTCAATATATGTGATATTAGGTGGAAAAGTGGTGGAAAGGGTTTATAAGTGCTGAATATGTCTGGAAAGTGGAAAAATGTGTAGAAATGTTATTGAAATGTGATGTAAAAGTGTCAGAAATGGGAGAAATGTAGCAAAAATGCATTAAAAGGAGAAAAAGTGATGAAAATAGGTTAAAATATGGAAAGTTTGGTGTAGTTGAAGAAAAAGCTTAAAAATAAGCAAGAAGTGTCACGAATTGTTCAAAAAATATTCTTATTTTCTTGAAGGCACCTGGCGACCTCTCCCTGTGTCTCACAGTCTTTATGTTTGCTCTGTGTACGTTTGTCAGACAAAGTTTATAAAGAATCCTCCTGTGTTGATTAACTCACCGTTTGTTCAGGGAGGAGAGTATGAGTTCAGGGTGAAGGCCGTGAACGCTGCCGGACCGAGCAGACCCTCGGCCACCGCCGGCCCCCTGGTTATCAAAGATCAAACATGTGAGCCCCCGTACATCTGTATAGTCTCACTGAGAGATAACCATACATGTCTCAGATGAGTGTAATAACGTGTCTGTCCTGGCTGTGCAGGCGCTCCCACCATCGACATGCGGGAGGTTCTGGAGGGCGAGGAGGGCTGTGACGTCAGCCTGATGGCTAAGGTGGGCGGTTGTCCATTCCCAACGCTGACTTGGTGCAAAGGCAACGCCGCCAAGCCCGAGGAGAGGATGCCCGTGACATACGACCAGCACGTCAGCAAACTGGTGACGCACGACAAGTGCACGCTGCTTATCCAACAGGCCAGCAGGCTCCACAGTGCCACCTACAGCCTGACTGCCACCAACAGCCTGGGCTCCGTCACCAAGGACATCAAACTGGCTGTGCTCGGTAAGAACAATGATTCTATTCATTATTGTTCACAAAGAAAGAAAGCTATTCACACGTCTAAAGGGAAGAAGTGGTTATTGTCATTATACCAGTGATTATATACATGTATTTACTGGTTATGTATCTTACTTTCTTCTTGAAAATGTGCACTACTTTGTTTATACACTGTTTGGTTTCATATCCTCATGTATTTCTAATACAGATACTTGTTTTAATACTTCATTTTTACCACGTAAATAATAAATCTACATTACTTTCTTTATTCTTTTTATGTTTCTTTAATGTGATTATTGTTTATTTATTTATTAAAAGAACTTAAAATATTAATAATGAAAATCTAACATACATAGTACTCAGGCAATACAAAAATGAAGAGACAACATGAACAGCAACATAGGTAATCATAGCTTTTAGAAAAAGGATGAAGTTAATTAAACTAATCTAGCCCCTGCCCCTTCATTCATACTTTTCCTCTTTATTCAATCAGAGCAAATACATGAAAACAAAACAGTAGAATAGTATAGAGCGCGTATCTGAATAAAGGTACATTGCACAAGGTTATAAGTTATTTTTTTTCTTTGTCTCTCTAGTATCCTTTCAGACTGTGCTCTGTAAACATTTGATTGAATTAAGATTGTGTTTTTTTCTCTTATTTTGGAAGCCCTCTGGTACCGGATTTTGGTTGTTTTGAGGTCAACCAAATCCTTGAATTTTAGTGCCTTCAGTTTTATTAAGAGTGTGTTTGAGTGTTGGATCTCAAAGTAAAACCCTTTGTAAACCCGTCTATGTTCCTCTCAGGACCCCCAGGGCCTCCCGTGGGTCCGCTGAAGTTCACCGAGGTGTTTGCGGAAAGGATTGGCCTGGCCTGGAACCCTCCCACCAACGATGGAGGCTCAAAGATCACCAACTACGTGGTGGAGAAGCGCGAGGACAGCAGGAAGTCATGGGTTCATGTGTCCAACAACCCCAAAGAGTGCGCCTACGTGGTGACGCGTCTGACAGAAAACCACGAGTATGAGTTCAGGGTAATGGCTCAGAACAAGTTTGGAGTGGGTCCGCCTATTTTCAGTGAGCCAGAGAAAGCCAGGAACCTCTTCAGTGAGTCTTCATCGTCTGTTCGGTAAACTTTGAGAGTTCAGTTCTTGTGTTCTAACTCCTGAACTCTGCACTTCCTTCAGCGGTTCCTGGTCAGTGTGATAAGCCCACAGTCACTGAGGTCTGCCTGGAATCCATGACGGTGAACTGGGAGGAGCCTAAGTACGATGGCGGCTCCTCCATCACTGGATACGTCCTGGAGAAGAAAGAAACGACCTCCAAACGCTGGACCCGCGTCACCCGCGACCCCATCCGGGCGCTGCCACTGGGAAACAACTGGGATGTGACCGGGCTGCTGGAGGGCTCCATGTACCAGTTCAGGGTCAGTGCCGTCAACGCAGCAGGCAGCGGGTTACCCAGCATTCCCTCTGATCCCATCCTCTGCAGAGACCCCATCAGTAAGAGTCACTCCACTCATGAGCTTTTGAACTTGCAGTACTTGGTTCTTACAGGAATTTAGTCCATTTAATGCTTATACCGTACTACATAGGGATGTCCGGATACTCAAGATGGAACCATATATCATGATATTAAAATGTAACAAGATGGTATGTCCAAAGAGACATCAAAAGATGTCCAAAGGTCTCGGTGAATGTAGACATGCTAACATGTTAACATTGTCTCTGACCTGAAGCTGTTTGTGTGCTCAGAGCCTCCAGGGCCGCCCACTCCCAAAGTGACAGACTGGACCAAGTCCACGGTAGACCTGGAGTGGGTTCCTCCTGCGGTTGACGGCGGGTCAAAGGTCACTGGATATGTGGTGGAGTTTAAGGAGGTGAACAAGGAGGAGGAGGAGAAGAAGGCTCAGAAACGTCTTCTGCTAACTGTTGAGGAGGAGAAGGAACCGGAGAGCGACGAGGGCTGGGAAAAGGTAGAGGAGCTTAGATCCATCTGTTTGTCTATCAACAACTATTCAATATATCCTTCTTCTGTCCTTTAACCAGGCCAAGGACGCGGAGGTCAGAGGGACTAAGTTTGTGGTGTCTGGGCTGAAGGAAGGAGGACTTTACCGTTTCAGAGTGAGAGCAGTGAACGTGGCTGGAGTTGGAGAACCAGGCCTGGTGTCAGAACTGATCAAAGTCAAAGACAGAACCAGTAAGACCATGTGACCCTTGGATTGGTTTGGTCTGCTCCTCTGGTGTGTCCCAGTCTAACCTCTGTGTGTGTGTGTGATCAGTTCCTCCTGAGATGGACCTGGATGCCTCGGTGAAGGAGAAGATTGTGGTTCACGCCGGTGGAACCATCCGGATCATCGCCTATGTCTCAGGGAAGCCGGCTCCACTGATCACATGGTGCCGGGACGATGCCGAGGTGCCCATAGAGGCGAAGGTGGAAACAACAGGCATTTCCAACTCCCTGGTCATCAAGAACTGCAGACGCCAACACCAGGGCATCTACACCCTGAGTGCCAAGAACGAGGGCGGAGAGCGAAAGAAGGCCGTCATCGTGGAAGTCCTCGGTGAGGCGGAACTTTTTACTGCTGTGTGCTTTAAGACCTTCCGTCTCTTTCTTCTGTTGGTATGGTATCTATGTCTTTGGACTGGAATGAGCCATCACTCTTCTCCTCAGACGTTCCTGGTCCTGTTGGTCTTCCCTTCGCTGGTGAGAACCTGACGAGCGACTCCTGTAAGCTGACTTGGTACTCCCCAGAGGATGATGGCGGCTCGGCCATCACCAACTACATCATCGAGAAGAGGGAGTCAGACCGCATGGGCTGGACCTCAGTATCCTACACTGTGACCCGGAACAACGCTGTGGTTCAGGGACTGCTGGATGGGAAGGGCTACTTCTTTAGGATAGCAGCAGAGAACATCATTGGCATGGGGCCGTTCATCGAGACAGACAAGATGGTGCTTATCAAAGACCCAATCTGTGAGTGGGACATCTTCAGATCCTTGTCTAGCTGACTTGACAAAGCCTCACTGAAGGTTCTTTACCTCTCTCGCTCCTTTAGCGGTCCCTGAACGCCCCGAGGACTTGCACGTGACTGCCATCACTAAGGACTCCATTTCTGTTTCCTGGAAACCACCCAAGTACGATGGTGGGGCAGAGGTGACTGCCTACATCCTGGAGTCCAGAATGCTGGGCCGGGACCACTTCACTAGAGTGGCAGGCGATGACAAACTGATGGACAGGAAGTTCACCCTGACTGGGCTTAAAGACGGATCCAGCCACGAGTTCAGAGTATCAGCTGTCAACCAGGTCGGACAGGGGAAACCGTCTTTTGCCACCAAACCAGTGCAGTGCAAGGACGAGCTGGGTGAGTTCTTTCATTGAACCAAAGATATGGCACAAGTTAAACAAACCTACTCAAGCCTAAAAACCTGCTCCACTCCTAAACTATGCCTATGTGACCGGCTGTGTGGATGTGGGAAAGTCTGAACAACCTAAACAAATCTAAAAACCTGCTTCCTTCCTCAGAACCCCCGACCTTGGACCTGGATTTCAGGGACCGCATGATGGTGAAGGTGGGAGACATGTGCACGCTCTCAGGACGCTTCCGCGGTAAACCGGCCCCAACCATCGCCTGGACCAAGAATGACGAGGAACTGAAGGCCGACGACGAGATCAACCTGCACAGCACTGCCCGACACCTCAGCCTCACCATTACCAAGGCCAAACGGGAGCACAGCGGTTGCTACGGCGTGAGCGCGGAGAACGCTGCAGGAGCACGAACTGGAATATGCACCATCACTGTCGTCGGTACGTCTCAGTGTGAGAAACACAAACACTGTAAACCAGTAATAGACCAGTTACAAACATTTAGTGACGTGAAGACCATCAGTCTGTGAGTGTCTGTACTGACTGAGGACTAGACACTAACCTAACGTGTGCTCCTGTCTCCTCCCTCAGACCGTCCTCAGCCTCCAGAGGGTCCGGTGGTGTTTGATGAGGTTTACAGGAACTACATGATGGTGTCCTGGAATCCTCCTCTGGATGACGGAGGCTGTGCCGTCTCAAACTACATCATTGAGAAGAGAGACACCAACAGAGACCTGTGGATGCCTGTGACTTCGTCCTGCACAAGGACCAGCTGCAAGGTGGGCTCAGACCTGCCACCGACACGTTTAGAGCAGCTTCTTAAGTCCTTATCCTCTGCTCATGTTTGTCTCTTCAGGTGCCGAAACTGATCGAAGGACGCGAGTACATCATCCGCATCATGGCTCAGAACATCTACGGCATCAGCGACCCTCTGCTCTCTGCAGAGGCCAGAGCCAGAGACATCTTTAGTGAGTCCCAGTGTCTCTTTCCTCAGGTGGTCTGTGGACACCCTCAGCTGTCTCTGACCCAGTCTGTCCTTCACAGAGGTTCCTGACGCCCCCAAACAGCCCACTGTGAAGGAGGTCTGCCACGACTCCGCTCTAATCTGCTGGGAACCTCCGGCCGACGGGGGGAAACCCATCACTGGATACATAGTGGAGAGGAAGGAGACCAAGGCCAACCGGTGAGCAGGAGACTCCTAGTTAGACTGTCCCAGAGTTAGAGTTCTTCTCTTAAACTCTCATTCATAAAGCATGAGTAACAGTAATGAGACACATCATTAGTAATTAATTAAACATGAATGTGTTGTTTTAAAAGGCCACATTTAGCTAATCTATCAATAATATTCTTTATCTGTTATCAAAGTTGATAAGTCATATTTTAAATCCATCCATCCATCCATCTTCTCCCGCTTAGCCGTTTCCGGGTCGCGGGGGCAGCATCCTCAGTAGGGAGGCTCAGACTTCCCTCTCCCCGGCCACTTCCTCCAGCTCTTCCGGGGGGACCCCGAGACGTTCCCAGGCCAGCCGAGAGACATAGTCTCTCCAGTGTGTCCTGGGGCCTCCTTCCGGAGGGATGCCCCCTGAACGCCTCACTAGGGAGGCGTTCAGGGGGCATCCTAATTAGGTGCCCGAGCCACCTCATCTGGCTCTTCTCGATGCGGAGGAGCAGCGACTCTACTTTGAGCCCCTCCCGAATGACTGAGCTTCTCACCCTATCTCTAAGGGAGAGCCCAGCCACCCTACGGAGGAAACTCATTTCGGCCGCTTGTACCCGTGATCTTGTTCTTTCGGTCATGACCCAAAGTTCATGACCATAGGTGAGGGTTGGAACGTAGACCGACCTGTAAATAGAGAGCTTCGCTTTTTGGCTCAGCTCCCTTTTTACAATGACGGACTGGTGCAGACTCCGCATCACTGCAGACGCCGCACCAATCCGCCTGTCGATCTCTCGCTCCATCCTTCCCTCACTTGTGAACAAGACCCAGAGGTACTTGAACTCCTCCACCTGGGGCAGAACCTCATCTCCAACCCGGAGAAGGCACTCCACCTTTTTCCGGTCGAGAACCATGGACTCGGATTTGGAGGTGCTGATTCTCATTCCGGCCGCTTCACACTCGGCTGCGAACCGATCCAGTGAGAGTTGAAGGTCACGGTATGTTGGAGCCAACAGGACCACATCATCTGCAAAAAGCAGTGATGCAATACTGAGGCCCCCGAACCGGACCCCCTCAACGCCCTGACTGCGCCTAGAAATTCTGTCCATAAAAGTTATGAACAAAATCGGTGACAAAGGGCAGCCCTGGCGGAGTCCAACCCTCACCGGAAACGATTTTGACTGACTGCCGGCAATGCGGACCAGACTCTGACTCCGGTCATACAGGGAACGAACAGCTCCTATCAGGAGGTTCGATACCCCATACTCCCGGAGGACCCCCCACAGGAATCCCCGAAGGACAAGGTCAAATGCCTTTTCCAGGTCCACAAAACACATGTGGACTGGTTGGGCAAATTCCCATGACCCCTCAAGGACCCTGCTGAGGGTGTAGAGCTGGTCCACAGTTCCACGGCCAGGACGAAAACCACATTGCTCCTCCTGAATCCGAGGTTCAACTATCCGGCGGACCCTCCTCTCCAGTACCCCTGAATAGACCTTACCGGGGACTGAGGAGTGTGATCCCTCTATAATTGGAACACACCCTCCGGTCCCCCTTCTTAAAAAGGGGGACCACCACCCCGGTCTGCCAATCCAGAGGCACTGCCCCCGATGTCCACGCGATGTTGCAGAGTCGTGTCAGCCATGACAGCCCCACAACATCCAAGGCCTTGAGGAACTCCGGGCAGATCTCATCCACCCCCGGAGCCCTGCCACCGAGGAGCTTTTTAACCACCTCGGCAACCTCAGCCCCAGAGATAGGAGAGCCCACTCTCGGGTCCCTGGGCCCTGCTTCCTGATTGGAAGGCGTGTCGGTGGGATTGAGGAGGTCTTCGAAGTATTCCCCCCACCGATCCACAACGTCTCGAGTCGAGGTCAGCAGCGCACCATCCGCACCATACATAGTGTTGACGGTGCACTGCTTCCCCCTCCTGAGACGCCGGATAGTGGTCCAGAATCTCTTCGAAGCCGTCCGGAAGTCGTTCTCCATGGCCTCACCAAACTCCTCCCATATCCGGGCTTTTGCCTCGGCGACCGCCGTGGCTGCACTCCGCTTGGCCCGTCGGTACCTGTCTGCTGCCTCCGGAGTCCCACAGGCCAAAAAGGCCCGGTAGGACTCCTCCTTCAGCTTGACGGCATCCCTCACCCCCGGTGTCCACCAACGGGTTCGGGTATTGCCGCCACGACAGGCACCAACTACCTTGCGGCCACAGCACCGATCAGCCGCCACAGCAACAGAGGCACGGAACATGGCCCACTCGGACTCAATGTCCCCCGCCTCCTCCGAGACATGGTTGAAGTTTTCCCGGAGGTGGGAGTTGAAGCTCCTTCTGACGGGAGACTCTGCCAGGCGTTCCCAGCAGACCCTCACTATACGTTTGGGTCTGCCAGGTCTAACCGGCATCCTCCCCCACCATCGGAGCCAACTCACCACCAGGTGGTGATCAGTTGACAGCTCCGCTCCTCTCCTTACCCGAGTGTCCAAGACATGCAGCCGCAAGTCCGATGACACGACTACGAAGTCGATCATCGAACTGCGGCCTAGGGTGTCCTGGTGCCAAGTGCACATATGGACACCCTTATGCTTGAACACGGTGTTTGTTATGGACGATTTGTGACGAGCACAGAAGTCCAACAACAAAACACCGCTCGGGTTCCGATCAGGGGGGCCGTTCCTCCCAATCACGCCCCTCCAGGTCTCACTGTCGCTGCCAACGTGAGCGTTGAAGTCCCCCAGCAGAACGAGGGAATCCCCAGAAGGAGCACTCTCCAGTACTCCCTCTAAGGAATCCAAGAGGGGTGGATACTCCGAGCTGCTGTTTGGCCCATAGGCACAGGAGTCCAACCCCTGTCGAGAAGGCTGGTTCCAGAGCCCTTGTTATGTGTCGAGGTGAGACCGACTATATCTAGTCCGAACTTCTCCACCTCACACACAAGCTCAGGCTCCTTCCCCGCCAGAGAGGTGACATTCCACGTCCCTAACGCTAGCTTCTGTAGCCGGGGATCAGATCGCCAAGGCCCCCGCCCTGGACGACTGCCCGATTCACATTGCACCGGCCTCATATGATCCCTCCTGCGGGTGGTGGGCCTACTGGAGGGCGGGCCCACGTCGTCCTTTCGGGCTCTGCCTGGCCGGGGACCGTGGGCAAAGCCCCGGCCACCAGGCGCTCGCACTCGAGCCCCAACCCCGGGCCTGGCTCCAAGGTGGGGCCCTGGTAGCGCCAATCCGGGCGACGTGAACTGCCGTTGTTGTTTAATGTACATATATGGCTATTGAACCGCTCTTAGTCGGACCCCTCATATTTTAAAACAATCAATATACAGATTATTCAGTAATACCTATAAGAACTAACTTTCAAGAAACAAAAGATCAAAAAGGCTCCAGGACCAGATGGAGTGTCTCCCTCCAGCCTGAGAGTCTGTGCTGAGCAGCTGGTCCACATCTTCACACAGATCTTCAACACATCACTGGAGCTGTGTGAAGTACCTCCTGCTTCAAAAGCTCCAGCATCATCTCAGTCCCTAAGAAACCTGCCATCACAGGATCAATGACTATTGACCCATTGCTCTGACGTCTGTAGTCATGAAGTCCTTTGAGAGGCTGGTACTGAGTCACCTGAAGGACATCACAGGACCCCTGCTGGACCCCCTGCAGTTTGCCTATCGGGCAAACAGGTCTGTGGAGGATGCAGTCAACATGGGACTGAACTACATCCTGCATCACCTCCACTCCCCAGGGACCTACGCTAGGATCCTGTTTGTGGATTTCAGCTCTGCGTTCAACACCATCATCCTGGACATCCTTCACCAGAAACTCACCCAGCTCACAGTGCCGGCCTCCACCTGTCAGTGGATCACCAACTTCCTGTCTGACAGGAAGCAGCAAGTAAGGCTGGGAAGCGTCACATCTAGCACCCGGTCACTCAGCACTGGCGCCCCTCAGGGGTGTGTTCTCTCCCCACTTCTATTCTCCCTCTACACCAATGACTGCACCTCAGGGGACCCCTCTGAGAAACTCCTGAAGTTTGCAGACGACACCACCGTCATCGGTCTCATCAGGGATAGGAACGAGTCTGCGTTCAGACGGAGGTGGAACAGCTGGATCTCTGGTGCAGTCAGAAACATCTGGAACTGAACCCACTCAAGACTGTGGAGATGACTCTGCATTTTAGGTTCCTGGGTTCCACAATCTCACAGGACCTGAAGTGGACTTCCTGTGTCAGCTGAAGAAGTTCAACCTGCCCCAGGAGCTGCTGATAATGTTCTACACCTCCATCATTCAGTCTGTTCTGTGCACCTCCATCACTGTCTGGTTTGGATCTACAACCAAACTACACAAACACAGACTACAACGGATAATCAGGTCTGCAGAAAAGATCACTGGTGTCGAACTGCTCCCCATCCAAGACTTATACCTGTCCAGGATCAGGTAACATCACTGCAGACCCCTCACACCCTGGACACAATCTGTTCAAACTCCTCCCCTCCGGCAGACGTTACAGATCACTGTACGCCAAAACTACCCGCCATAAGAACATTTTGTTCCCCAAGGCTGTCACTCTGGTTAACGCTAAACAGTCAAAGAGTGTCAGACCTGTTTGTGAAATAACTCTGGATCAATCTGTCACAGAGAATGTTCATGTACATAAACATATACTATTTAATTTAAATGTTCACCTGCACTACTCATCACTGCACTACTGCACTATCCATCCATCCGTTTTCAGACCCACTTATCCCTGTTTGTCAGGGTCGCAGGGGTCTGCCGGTACCAATCTCTGGCTCTCATTGGGCGCTGGGCGGGGGTACACCCTGGACAGGGCGCCAGTCCATCGCAGGGCAACAAAGACAGACAACCACTTACTCTCATTCACTCCTATGGGCAATTTAGAGACTCCAATCAACCTTACAGTCATGTTTTTGGATTGTGGGAGGAAGCCGGAGTAGCTGGAGGAAACCCACGCAGCACGGGGAGAACATGCAAACTCCACACAGAGAGGACCCAAGTGTCCACCCCAGGGCTTGAACCCAGAACCTGTTAGCACCAGTGTGCCAATATTATTATTATTATTATTATTATTATTATTAGATTTAGTTTTGCACATATTCATCTTTAACTACTGTTTATATTTTTTCTAGTTGATTATTATTTAATGTTTACACTATTAGAGAGAGCACAGTTCACCAAGTCAAATTCCTCGTGTGTATAACACATTACATGACCAATAAAGTTGATTCTGATTCTTTTCCTGTCATTGTGACAAAGATAAGTTTGAAACCTACTGAACTCATAAATATCAACATTTTCACATGTTGTGGCAATTATTATATCAATCATCAAATGTGTGTTCATGTGTACAATTTGTCATGTGTTTATACGCGATGACTGCATTATATTGTTTTGAACAGACGTTGCTCCTTTGCTGAGTCATGTTAGATTAGATTACCCGCAGTACAGACAGATTGTGCTGTATTCACAGTGCCAGCAACAAACAGTTTCTGCTCAAGGTCTCATACCAAAACTCTGATAAGCAGAACTCTGTAACAGTGATTTTTCACTCCTTCCTCCCTTCACCCCCTCTTTCCCTCACATCTTAGGGTGGGGCTCTTCCTATCTGTAAAAGTTAGTGCTCAGAAAACTTTCCTTTAGTTGCTGGTCGCCTTGCCCTCCTGCAGGACGGACCCTTTTTTGTACTCCTTTTCATTTTGTTTATAATAAATCCTTTTTTATAAAATCATCATGCTTTGACTGGACTTCATCATTCAACCAGAGCGCAAATTATGTTTCCAAACGAGGACAACCGTAACTTTGCTGTGACATACTCAAACGCACTATGATCTTTTTCATTATTTAACTGAAATAATAGGTCTGAACCCACTCTGTAATGATAATATACTTGGATCTTTTATGAAATATTTATCACCATAAAACACCATTTATTGTGTTTCAGGTGGGTGCGCTGCAACACTGAGCGTATCCACCCAAAGGTGGAGTACTGGGTGACGGAGCTGCTCAAAGGTTGCGAGTACGAGTTCAGGGTGAGCGCAGAGAATGAGGTTGGGGCCGGAGACCCCAGCCCCCCGTCCAAACCCGTGTTTGCCAAAGACCCGATTGGTACGTGCTCCTCCTCTGTTCAGGCCCCGTCAATCACATCCTCCCTCTAAACCCTGCCTCTGTGTGTTCTACAGTCAAACCCGGCCCGCCCCTCAACCTCCAGGCCGTTGACTTCACCAAAGAGTCGGTGACTCTGGCGTGGGAGCCACCCGCCGACACCGGCCGAGGAAAGATCTTTGGATACCTGCTGGAGTTCCAGAAGGCTGGAGAGGAGGAGTGGCTGAAGGTGAAACCGTGGTTACCATAATGCCAATAAATACTACTATCAACTAATAACTATTAAAGATTGATCAATAATTTACCTTCATTCATAAAAACTTAATTAACGATGAATAAAATTGATGTTGATTACAAAATGTTAATAAATCAATTCCAAATGTTTGTTTCAGACATAACATTAGTTCACATGTGGGAACAGCAGCCACTGACACTGTGTAATTATGTCATCATGTTGGACACCTCAGGTCAACTACACTCCAGACTCCTGCCAGGAGACCCAATTCAAGGTGATCAACCTGGAGAACGGAGCTTTGTACCGCTTCAGAGTCATGGCCGTGAACGCAGCAGGAGAGTCTGACCCTGCCAACCTCAGGGAGCCAATCAGAGTGCAGGACCGCCTAGGTGAACTATGTGCACACTTTCTTAAACGTTAGACAATCATTGCCCTCTAACATGTTTATGTCCTGGTCTGAAAAGCTCTGCTGATTGTTTTTGGATCTTTCTTCCTGCTCGACCCCTCAGAGGCTCCAGAGCTGATCCTAGACGCCGGCATGACACGGGAGGTGAAGGCCATGGCCGGCACCCACATCAGCCTGATGGCTGCCATCAAAGGAGTGCCGTTCCCCTCCGTCACCTGGAAGAAGAATGAGGCCGACGTCCCCACCAGAGCTGACATTGACACCAACCAAGCCGGCACCAAGCTGGAGATGAGGTTCTGTAACCGTGGGGATTGTGGGGATTACACACTGACCGTGGAGAACCCTGTGGGGTCCAAGACTGTTACCTGCACTGTGCTGGTCTTTGGTATGTACTGCTTTCTTTCTTTAGTAAGTGAGGAATGTACCTGAACAATAAAAGTAGTTCTAAACCTGCTCATGTCTGTTCTTCAGACAAGCCCGGCCCCATCCAGCACCTCAGAGTATCTGACATAAGGAGTGACTCCGCCTACCTGTCCTGGAAGGACCCCGAGGACAATGGTGGCACCCGCCTCACCAACTTTGTGGTTGAGAAAAAGGACACGGCGTCCACTCAATGGGTCCCCGTCTGCTCCACCTCCAAGAAACGCAGCATGATGCTGAAGCACCTGATGGAGGGCACATCCTACTCCTTCAGAGTCGCTGCTGAAAACCAGTATGGACGCAGTGAATATGTGGAGACACCTAGAGCCATCAAGGCCATGAACCCTCTGTGTGAGTACATAGTCCACTTTAACCTTGTGTGTGAGTACATAGTCACACACTTTAAACCGATTCTGTGTCCTTTCAGTCCCTCCCGGACCCCCCAAAGACCTGCACCACGTAGACGTAGATAAGACAGAGGTGTGGTTAGCCTGGAACTGGCCCGACCGGAATGGAGGCAGTGAGATTACTGGTTTCCTGGTAGAGTATCAGGAGGAGGGTGAGAAGGCTTGGGACGAATGGAAGACTGTCAGCATTCCTGAGAGTCATGTGACCAGCTTGGAAGAAGGAAAGACGTACCGCTTCAGAGTCAGAGCCGAGAATGCCATTGGCCTGAGTCGACCTGACACCACTGTTCCCATTCTGTGCCAGGAGAAACTGGGTATGACGGCAATATATATTTCACCTGGAATAACAACATTTAAACTGTTCAACAGGTTTATAATGAAACTTTTACTTCACAGTGCCTCCAATAGTCGAAGTTGACGTCAAGCTGACCGAAGGCATCATTGTGAAGGCTGGCACCACCATCCGACTGCCAGCGATCATGAGAGGAATTCCTATCCCGACAGCCAAGTGGTCCATTGAAGGAGAGGAGATCACCAGCGAGGGCAACGTCAAGATCGACACCGACAACTACTCCACTGTTCTCAGCATCAACGAGTGCACCAGGAACCACACAGGCACCTACCTGCTCACTGTGTCCAACCCGGCCGGAACCAAGACCGTTGCTCTGAACGTCACTGTGCTGGATGTCCCTGCCGCTCCTATCGGGCCAGTCAATATCCTGGAGGTCACCCCAGACTCAATGACCATCGAGTGGCGTCCGCCCAAGGATGATGGCGGAAGCCCGGTCACTAACTACATCTTGGAAAAGAGAGAGTCCAACAGGGAAACGTGGGGAGGTGTGAGCTCTGGCAGCCTGGCCACCCAGCTCAGAATCACACGCCTTCAGAGAGGAACCGAGTATGTGGTTCGCATCCGTGCTGAGAATAAGATGGGCATTGGCGCCGCTCTGGAGAGTAAGCCCACTGTGGCCGAGCACACCTTCATGCCTCCCAGTCCACCTGGAAAGCCTCAGACCTCAGACCTTTCAGAGGACACTGTGACAGTCGGCTGGACCATGCCGCTAGCTGACGGAGGCAGTCAGATCACTGGTTACATCATAGAGCGTAGGCACAAGGGAGGCAAGTGGATCCGTGTCAACAAGACTCCCTGCAGGGACCTGCGGTACCGAGTCCTCGGCCTCTTTGAAGGCAGTGAGTATGAGTTCCGAGTGTTTGCAGAGAACATCGCTGGCTTCAGTGGTCCGTCTCCCATTTCTGATCCCTGCAAGCCCTGCAGACCCATCACGGTCCCAAGTCCTCCTGTTAACCCCAGAGTTAAAGACTACAGCAAGACCACTGCTGACCTGGTTTGGACCAAACCCAATAAGGATGGGGGCAGCCCCATCCTGGGCTACACCGTGGAAATGAAGAAGGCTGACACTGAGGATTGGAAAAAGGTGAACCTGGATGATTTCATCAAGCTGTGCGCCTACACTGTAAAGGGTCTGGAGGAGGGTGTGACCTACAAGTTCAGAGTCTTTGCTTCCAACATGATTGGCGATGGAGAGCCACGGGAGATACGTGACTCCATCACTGCTCAGGATATTCTCATCCCTCCAGAGATTGAGATGGATGCTACATGCAGAGACCGCCTCACCGTGCGGGTCGGACACAACATCAACATCATTGGCTTCATCAAGGCTCGTCCAGAACCTGAGGTGCTCTGGTCCAAGGAGGAGGAAGTCCTAGAGAACAGCAAGCGTGTCACCATCACCGAGAACCTCCCTCTGGTCCACTTGAGGATAAAAGAAGCTACAAGAGCTGACCATGGCAAGTACGTCCTCAAGGCCTCCAACGTGGGCGGAGAGGCATCTTGCACCATCACAGTCAATGTGCTGGACAGGCCCAGCCACTGCCAGAACCTGCACATCACCTACCCCACTAAGGACTCCTGCATGATCAACTGGGAGGCCCCCAAGGACAACGGTGGATCTGAGATTACCAACTACATCGTGGAGTGCCGCGAACCAAGCATCAGCATGTGGTCCATGATCTCCTCGAACTGCACCAACCGCAAGATCAAGGCCAAGCTGATGGAGGGCCATGAGTACCTGTTCCGTGTCTGCGCTGTGAACAAGATGGGACCGGGACCCAGCACGGAAACCAAAACCCCTCTGCTGGCCATCGACCCAATAGAAAAGCCTGGCGAGCCTGAAAAATTCAGAGCCACAGACATCGGCAAGAACTTTGTCAACCTGAAATGGAGGAGGCCGGACTATGACGGCGGCAGCCCCAATCTCTCCTACAACCTAGAGTTCAAAGCCAAGGATGCCGAGGAGTGGGAGAAAGTCCACGCCACCACCCTCACTGACACCTTCTTCCTCGCCAACAAGTGTTTGGAGAACCACACGTACTCCTTCAGGTGAGTCCAGCTGAGGGTTAACCATAAGCTTTTAACACGCTGCACTTTAAAGTAATGTAATTTGTATTAATTATAATTAGATGATAGCACTTACACAATAGCAACCACAGCAGACAATCCTATCATATTTTATCTGTGTTCTCTTATTTTCATCAGGGTTCAGACTGTAAATGAAGGCGGGGAGAGTGCCTGGGTGAGACTGGCCGATATCCTTGTAAAGGAGGAAATCCAGAAGCCTGTCATCGACCTGAAGCTTGCAGGAACAGTGACGGTCCTGGCTGGAGAGTCCGTGAGGATGGAAGCTGGTCTGAGAGGAAAACCTCAGCCCGAGGTGAAGTGGACCAAAGACAAGGCTGTGGGAAACAACCCCAGGATAAGCTACGAAACGGGGTCCGACTACTCCAAGTTCCTGTTGACTAAGTCCAAACGCTCTGACACAGGAAAGTACATCATCACTGCAACTAACTCGGCCGGGACCTTCACGGCGTATGCTAGCGTGAACGTGCTGGACGTGCCCGGCCCGGTGAGAAACCTGCGGGTCACCGGTATTGGAGCGGACAAGTGCAGAGTTGTGTGGGACGCGCCCGAGGACGATGGCGGCTGTGAAGTGGACAGCTACATCCTGGAGAAGTGCGAGACCAGGAGAATGGTGTGGTCCACATACTCGGCATCTGTGGTCACACCTTACTGCAATGTCACCCGCCTGGTGGAGAGCAACGAGTACATCTTCAGAGTCAGGGCTGAGAACAAGATGGGAACTGGTGCACCCATGGAGAGCAAACCAGTGACAGTGAAAACCCAGTTTAACAGACCTGGACCTCCTGAAGCACCTGAAGTCACAAAGGTCAGGAATTAGTCATTTACAATCCCCTAAAAACACCCGTAGAGCAAACCCAGAACCATATGTTGTTCTTTTCAGTAACTCTGAATGTTTTGCCTATGCAGTCAAACATTTGGTAACTTTAAAGAGCAATGACAAAATGTTTTTAATAATTGTGTCCATGTCAACGTTAAATTTTGTATTTTTATTTTTGCACATTTCTGGTCTGCTTTTTGGAGAATGACCATATATGGGTTGTGTGCTGAACACTTGGGAATCAGAGCTTTAACAGAGGCCCCATATTGAAAAGAAACCAGAAGAAGGTGGTTCATTAATGTCTTTGGTGTCTCACGCTGCTTTGTCTCTGAAACGCAGGTGAGCAAAGATGAGATGACCGTGGTGTGGGCTCCTCCGGAGAGCGATGGAGGAAAGTCCATCACAGGCTACATCCTAGAGAGGAAGGAGAAGCGGGCAGTGCGCTGGGTGCCCTGCAACAAGAGCCCCATCTCCGAGCGACGCATGAAAGTCACCAACCTCATCCCCAACCACGAGTACCAGTTCAGGGTGAAGGCTGAAAACGAAGTGGGCCTGGGAGAGCCCAGCAAACCATGCAGACCCGTGGCAGCCAAAGACCCCATCGGTGAGTTTATAGGCTCTCAGACAAGTGTCCCAAAGCTCAGGGAGTCTGAGCATTTCAATGCAGGATCAGCAGATCTCTGATCTCCAAAAGAAGCACAAAGCCATGTTTCTAATGCATTCTGTCTCCGCGCAGAGCCTCCTGGACCTCCTGCTGGTCTGAAGGTGTTTGACAGCACTAAGACCTCCATCACCCTCTCCTGGTCAAAGCCTGTGTACGACGGTGGGGCCCCCATCATCGGTTATAGCCTGGACCTGAGGCTGAAGAGCGAGGTGGACCCCGAGAAGCCCACTGAGGGCTGGAAGAGGATCAACACCCACGGCCCGCTGGTGCTCAAGGAGTTCACCATCAATCAGCTGGACGAGAAGCAGGAGTACGAATTCAAGGTGTCGGCGCAGAACCAGGTGGGATGGGGCCGCCATGCCTACCTGAAGGAGGCCGTTGCTCCCAGAGAGATCCTGGGTAAGGAGCAGCCATATTACTATCTTTGTTTTTCAATCGGTTACCGCTTTTAGAAGTGGAAAATCATTGTCATCGTATGAAATGTTTACCCCATAGAGGCTCCAGAGATCGACCTGGATGCCAGCCTGAGAAAAGGCCTGTCTGTCCGTGCCGGGTGTCCAATCAGGCTCTTTGCTGTCATCAGAGGAAGGCCCGCCCCCAAGGTGACCTGGAAACGCCTGGGCTTGGACAACGTGGCCCGCCGTGGTCACGTGGATCAGGTGGACTCCATGTCTTTCTTAGTGATCCCTGAGAGCACGAGAGAAGACTCTGGGAGATACTCTCTGACTCTGTCCAACTGTGCCGGGGAGAAGGCTGTGTTTGTCCGAGTCAAAGTCCTCGGTAAGAAACCTCAGGTTCCATGATGGAACTGTAGATCTTAATCTTAGTTTTTAAAGTCCTCTTCTGTCAATAACTCAGGACTTCATTAGAGTTACTGATCTGATTAGATTAGTCATTGAGATGTTTGTCTGTTAGCATTAGCTTAGCTCACAGTGCTGGTTCTTCTCTGCAGACACTCCCGGACCCGTCGGTGATCTCAGTGCTACTAATGTCACTAAGACGAGCGCTCAACTCTCCTGGTTACCCCCGGAGAACGACGGCGGCAGCATAATCACTAACTACATTGTGGAGAAGCGAGAGGTGGACAGAAAGACGTGGACCAAGTGCGTCGAGGACCTGAAGAAGACCAGCTTCAAGGTGACCAACATGACCCCGGGCATCGAGTACTACTTCAGAGTCATGGCCTGCAACAAGTACGGCATCGGCGTCCCTCAGGACTCGCCACGCTCCTACCTGGCTGTTGATCCCATCAGTGAGTATGAGTGGTGTGAAACCTGTGAGCTAGTGTTTATGGGAACAGTAAACTATACATAATGACTATTCAAATGTTCCTTTAAAATCATTGTCCTTTTTCATTTTAAAGAAGAACCACTTCTCACGTGTTGCTGTGGAGTTTGTGTTTCATTTGTTGTACAGCTGACCTCTTTTCTCATGAACCTCTGTCCTGTGTTTGCTCCAGGTGAGCCGGATCCTCCAAAGAAGATGGAGGTGTTGGAAATAACCAAGAACAGTGCCACACTGGGTTGGATGAAGCCGCTCAGAGACGGAGGGGCCAAGATCAACGGTTACGTGGTGGACTACCAGGAGGAGGGTGCCGCGGAGGACAAGTGGACACCGTACTCGGTGGTCAAAGACATGAGCATTGTGGTGGTGGGCCTGAAGGAGGGCCAGAAGTACAAGTTCAGAGTGGCTGCCAGGAACTCAGTGGGAGTGAGCCTGGCCCGAGAGGCTGAGGGCGTATTCGAGGTCAAAGAGCAGCTGAGTGAGTCCAACCACGTCCCATACACACATCAGCACACAGACATGTTCGGTTCCATGCTTAAAAAGTCAAAGTACAAGAAAAATACACGTTAACACAGATAATATGTATGATAAACATGCAAAAGGCCCGTGTTCTTTTAGTGTTGTTTCTCTCCTCACACATAATGAAAGCACTTCTACAATGAGAGTTGAATAATTTATGATGGTCATTTTCTGTGTTTTTCCTCTCAGTGGCTCCAAAGATCATCGTGCCCGACATCGTGACCGTTCGAGCCGGCTCCAAGTTGGTGATCGAGGCCGTGGTGGCAGGTAAACCTGCTCCATTCTGTAAGTGGAAGCAGGGCAACGAGGATGTGCTGACCTCTGACCGCTTGTCCGTGGTCAAGACCTTAACCACCTGCACGCTTATCATCAAGAACGTGACGAGGAAGGACAGCGGCTACTACAGCCTCTCAGCCGAGAACAGCACGTCCAGGGTCAACCAGATAATTCGAGTCATCGTCATGGGTCAGTCCCCCGTCTGTGGAGTGTCTGTCCCACCTGCAGTTTTCATCAGCAACTGAAAAGATGAAAAATGTCTCCTCCACGTTATTCAGAGCTGTTTCTGACAGTCTGTGCAGAGGCCGTTTCAGATTCCTTCAAAACTTGTTGATAGTGTCTCTTTATAAGGAAACCAGTTAGCTTAGCATGAAGCGGTGCTGGCTGAACATTGTCAAAGTGTAAAAGGGCGGGGCTACATTATCAGTTTATTCAACAGTTTAAACTGTTTTATGGGAGTGATATAATCTGGATTATCAAATATTAAACTGCAGCCCTCGTGTTTACATTTGATCAGGTGTGAGAAGGAGAGTTGTTCATGCAGGTATGAGCTGCTGTTTGACCGCAAACCGTTTCCTCTTCTCTAAGACATCCCTGGACCTCCTGAAGCTCTGGAGATCACGGAGCGGGAGATCGACGCCTGCACACTGCTGTGGAACTCACCGCAGGAGGACGGCGGCAGCAACATCACAAACTACATCGTGGAGCGGTGCGACGTCAGTCAGGGCGACTGGGTGACCATGTCCACCTCCTGCACCAAGACTAGCTTTAGGATGACCAAACTCACCACGGGAAAGGAGTACTGCTTCAGGGTCCGAGCAGAAAACCGTTTTGGCATCTCTGAACCCATCTACTCTGAGAGAATGGTCGCTAGGCATCCGTTTGGTGAGTTAACACAAACCTTAAACTTACTTACAAAGCCCCGTCTAATGCTAGGGTGCTCGTAGTTAGTGCTTTGCACAATAAAGGCAAATGAATCAGAAAAGTTAAAACTAGGAAGCACACTGAGAGGACCAGGATCCCCTCCTGGAGTGAAGGAACACTAGAGATAAAGATGGAATAATATGAAACAGTATAAAAAATCAAGTTAAAACTTTACAGTTAATACTGATATACAGCAGAAAAATTGCATTTGCTGAAAAAATAGTGTTTGAGCCCTCACACTTCTCTACAAATCAGTGGAATTTAATGTTTGTTGGATTAAAACTGTAACATGAAGGGCAAGCAAGAAAGTATATCTACCCATTAACTTAAATGGCATCAAATCGCAGTAAAAGTGGTGAAACTTTAAACAGAAGTCCGAATCTTCGGTGTTTCCTGCCCTCTCAGATCCTCCCAGCGAGCCCAGAAACCTTCAGATCAACAAGATCAACAAAGACTTTGTGATTCTGTCGTGGGAGGTTCCCAGCAGCGACGGCGGCAGCCCCATCACCGGCTATTGTATCGAGAAGAAAGAGAGGAACAGCATCCTGTGGGTCCGAGCCAACGAGTCTCTGGTCAAGGCCACGCAGTACATGTGCACCGGCCTAGTAGAAGGCCTGGAGTACACCTTCAGAGTGTCCGCCACCAACATCGCTGGCCAGGGAAAGCCCTGCAAGCAGACGGACATCATCACCGCCAGGACTGCTGTCGGTAGGGAACGCCTGGAAAAACCTCATTGTACAATCAAAAACAAAGTCAGGCTTCTAAACTTTTCTCACCTTCTGTTTGTGATCCAGACTTACCGGGTAAACCTGAGGCCATGGACGTGACCAAGAACTCTGTGTCATTGATTTGGGCCCGACCAAAGCACGACGGTGGCTCCAAGCTGATCGGCTACCACGTGGAGTACACCAAGGTGCCTGAAGACAAGTGGACGCGTTGCAACGCCAACTGCATGAACATCCAGAGTGAGAACTACGTGGTGACGGGCCTGGAGGAGTACCAGCAGTACCAGTTCAGGGTCATCGCCAGAACCGCTATCAACACCAGCCTTCCCTCGGAGCCGTCTGACCCCATCGCAGTGATCGCAGAAAACGGTGAGAAATAAATACTTTAAAAGGTGTTCCATCGACCATCAGTGAAAGTGGAACCAGCCACATGCACCTTTCTAGATTCAGGTGTTTCAACCTCTGTGCAATATGAAACCAGTTATTTAGTAAGAAATAGCAATAAAGTAAGACATTTAATTATCATCTTAAACTCAAGATATACAAATAAATTTGTTATTTAATTATTATTGAATTAATGTGTTTTTAAGTGGACTGGCCGCTCTCCATCAGAGCCTCTTTAATCATTTAAGGAAGGACCTAAGAGTTTGTATGTGTGTGCAGTGGCTCCTCGTGTGGAACTCGGCGTGGACATGAAGAACCTGATCGTGGTGAAAGCCGGCGAGAACGTCGTCCTGGATGCTGAGGTGTTTGGAAAGCCACTGCCCAAGGTGAGCTGGAAGAGAGACGGTCTACCACTGGTCCTCGCTGAGGGGATGAAGATGCTGCAGAAGAAATACGTTCACCTGCTGGAGCTCTACTTCGTCACCCGCAAAGAGTCTGGAGACTACACCATCACTGCTGAGAACATTAACGGATCCAAGTATGCCACCATCAAGCTCAAGGTGCTCGGTAAGTCCTGTTCACATCAGCAAACCTGTAACAAACTTCACCAGACACCAAAGTATTGAACGCTGATAACGTAATAAGTTGATTATGTTTCACTTTTTTTTTTGTAATATGGAACAAAATATGAAACTAACAGGGGACTGGGTTGTACAAAAAAGGCACAAGAATAGATACAAAGATAAAATAAACACAAAGGTTTGGTAGCACACTACAGTTTTTGTTCATTGTCTTTGTTTGTGACAGTCCTATTTTTTCCAGTATTCATCTCCTTTATTCTTTTGAAGCCTTAGTGTAAAAGTCACTTTCTCCATGCTGTGGAGTTTATGATGTTTATATAGAGTTTTAAGGTTCGGGGGTTTCTCTGGAGCTAGCACTTAGTTGTAGCTTTTTGACTTGCTATTCTGAATATTTTCAGGAAGTAGGCATCTTTTTTACCAAGTCCTTCAAAAGGGCAGAACCACAAAATATTAACGTGGCCCGCGGAATCCTCCCCACACATCCTCCAGCAGCAAACCTGTCAACTACTCAATTTAGGCTTTTGAATTGGGGTGACAAAGTAACGTTTCAAATTCTTCCAGCCAAAATCCTGCCAAAACAGAGATTGTGTGGTAGTGTATTGATTCTTCCAAATTTGGAGCCAATTTTTTTCTGAAAGTGTTTTATTTGCTTCTTTTTCCCAGCGTTATTTAATATAGTTAGTTGAGTTCTTGTTCATTGAAATCAGGCTCTTGTAGAGTTGACCAATTATACCTTTAGGATTTTTTCACAAATTTTTATATAATGTCTAAATATTTGGCTGCACTGGAAGCTTTAATATTTTTTATTTTTTTTTATAATTTTATTTGTGAAATGCAAGTCACAGATATAACTGTATACAAAAGCGTACAATTTCTTTTCTTTTTATACAATTGAACAATTTGGACAAAAAAAACAAAAACTTGATCCAAACAAAACAAAGAAAGCCCCGCCCTCCCCTCACCCCAAACCCCTGAGCCTCTTAAATAATTACCGTGCAAATATGACTACAAAATAGATATGAAAAAGTACATACACATATATACACTTAGCTCTGCACGGCACATACACCCCCACACATACACATGTCCACACATGTGCAGCTACACATCTACACATGAACCATGCATGTGCGCATCCTCATACCTGCCTGAATAGCTGTCAACAACAGTACAGAATGAATATCGATGGCTGCCCACTCCCTGGTTGCTGATGCGGAACCGCCATGCTGGCATATTTTATAATGAATATGTGCTGGGGGGGTCATCTGCCGCCAGTGGACCGACACAGTGAGAAGTGGTGCTCACATGAGCCCACAGTGGGTGCTTACAAACAGACTTCCGTAGCTGGGAGCCCATATAAATAGGAGAGCAATGGTCTCCAGTGGGAGGAGAATCTATTAGATGAGCCTCTAAGTGAGAACTTGATTATTTCAAGTTTAAGAAGAGAGAGAATGTCGTGTAACCAAACTTTGACTGAAGGTGGTTGGGAAGACTTCCATAACAAGAGGACTCTTCTACGAACAATAAGGGACGCAAAGGCTATGACATTGTTTTGAATATTCGTAGTACGAAGGTCGTCTGGAGGTTTGCCGAAAATGGCAATATGTGGGGTAGGAAGTATATTAATGTCCAAAACATCTGAAATTGTTTTAAAGAATAGTTGCCAAAATGTGGACAGTTTAGGACATGACCAAAACATATGAGTGAGATTGCATGGGGTTTGAGAACATCTATTGCATTTTTGGTCAACTGTGTCTGGATAGAGCGTTGAAAGTTTCTCCTTGCTATAATGTAATCTATGCAGGACCTTAAATTGTATGAGAGAGAGTCTGGCACAACTGGACGACGAGTTAACAGCCCTCAAGGCCCCTCCCAGAAATCCTCAGAGAAATTAAGTTGTAGTTCTGACTCCCAGTGTACCTTTTTTATTAATAGATTCGCTCATAGGAGAGAGTAATTTATAAAAGAATGAAACATGGCCTTTTGTTAAGGTTTTAGCCTAAGAACCAAGTCTATTCCACTGGGTGTTGGAGTCTGTGGGAATGATGTAGTGTGCGTTTTTGCAAAGTTCCGCAGTTGAAAGTACCGGAAGAAGTCTGATTTATGTAGGTTTAGAGTAGAGATTAATTGATTAAAACTTGCAAACACACCATCCATGTACAGGTCTCCCAAATTACATAATCCCTTCTTTTCTAAGGTGGCAAATCGTGAGTCGGTCTTTGCTGGAATAAAGAGATGATTATTGCAAATAGGAGATGCTAGAGGGACAGTGAGCCAACCAAGGTGATGCCGTATTTGTGCCCAAATTTTAAGAGTTCCAACAACAACTGAATTAGAAGTGAAATCTGACAGCGTGAGGGGTAAGGTACTGCAAGCCAAAGCCAATAGAGATGAGGAACATGAGACGGACTCACTTCGGCACCACTTGAGGTGAGGGCTTGTGAACCATGCTATAATCTTGTTCATAGTGGCTGCCCAATAGTAGCCAATAAGATTGGGTAGCCCCAGCCCCCCAATTGATCTATCCCTGCAGAGCAGTGTTCGATTGGCCCTTGAACGTTTATTAGCCCAGATGAATGATGAAATAATACCATTTATGGCTGTGAAAAACGATTTCGGAAGAAACACTGGGAAGCATTGAAAAACATACAAATATCTTGGTAGTACATTCATTTTAATTATTTGTATCCTACCTGCTAAAGATAACGGCAGATAGTCCCATTTTTGTAAATCTGATTTAACTGCAGCTGTCAATGAGGTCAAATTCCTCTCACGCATAGTTCGTATAGAGTGTGTAATTGTAATGCCAAGGTAGTTCAATCCTGTGATGGCTGGTTTGAAAGGAATAGACGAGGGAGGTATGTCTTTGGCTGACTGGTTTATTGGGAAGTATTCACTTTTAGCGATGTTAAGTTTATATCCAGATATGCGACCGAAAGAGTTCAACAGTGTCAGGATATGAGGAATGCTTTTCAGAGGATTTTTGACATATAAAAGCAAGTCATCTGCATATAATGAGACCCGATGTTCTATGCCCCATCTTTCAATACCCTCAAATCCTGCTCTCCTCTTCAGAGACAACGGCTCAATCGCCAGTGCAAACAGCAGTGGGGATAACGGGCACCCTTGTCGGGTGCCCCGAAAAAGTGAAAACGGCGTAGAGCGTTGATTATTTGTGCAGACTGAAGCATAAGGAGAAGAGTGAAGTAGTTTGACCCATGAGATAAGATTACTATTAAACCCAAACTGTTGCAGGGTAAAGAAAAGATATTCCCACTCCACCCTGTCAAATGCCTTCTCGGCGTCGAGAGATATTATGGCCTCTGGGACATTGGAGGGGGATGGTGAGAGGATGATGTTAAGGAGCGTTCTTATGTTAGAGTATGAATGTCTTCCTCTTATAAATCCTGTCTGGTCATCTGAAATGATCAGGGGCATGACGGACTCTAATCGACGAGCTAATAGTTTTGCGAGTATTTTAACATCTACTGGAAGGAGTGATATTGGGCGGTAGGATGCACAGTTTAGTGGGTCTTTACCCTTCTTGAAAATTAAGGAGATGGAAGCTTGCATTAATGTGGGTGGCAGGGTGCCTTGTTGAAATGAATAATTAAACATGTCGAGTAAAAGTGGGGCTAACTGATCTGAGAATTTTTTAAAGAATTCGACCGGGTATCCGTCAGGACCAGGTGATTTGCCACTGTTCATTAACTGTATCACTTCCTTGATTTGGGACAGAGTGATAGCAGTGTCTAGTTTCAGATTATTTTCAGGTGAGACCTTGGGTAGGTCTAGATTTTCAAAAAAATGATTTAGTTGATTTCTATCCGTGTGAGATTCTGATGTGTATAGCTGGGAAAAGAATGACCTAAAAGTACTATTTATTTTGTCCGGGTCAGAAGTTATGGAGCCTGACTCGTCCATTATCTGGATAATTTGATTCGAAGCGGATCTCGTTTAAGCTGATGTGCTAATAGGCGTCCAGCTTTGTGCCCGTGCTCATATACTAGTCCCCGAGAGCGAAGGAGGAGCTGTTCAGCTTCAGTGGTGAGAAGGAGATCTAGTTCGGTTTGAGTTTTATTCTTTCTTTGTACAGGTCCGGTGTACCTGTATTTGACAATCGATTATCCAAGTCTCCGATAGATTCCTCTAGCTCTTTTTGCCTCCGTAATTTATTTGCATGTGAAGTGAAAGAAATGATTCTACCCCTCAGATAGGCTTTGAGAGTGTCCCATATTATAGACGGGGAGGTTTCATTATTTATATTAGTTTCACAGAAGAATGTAATAGAGTCCGAGATGTACTTACAAAAGTCAACATCTGCTAGTAAAAGAGGACTCAGACTCAATGTCTGAATCCTTTTGGTTTCATACTAAAATGGAGGTCCAAAATTACCGTGGAATGATCCGACACTGTGATGGGTAAGTACTGAGTAGAGATAATTGCTGAGGAAAGTTTTTTATCTATCAGGAAATAGTCTATACGGGAAAAGGAACGGTGTACATGAGAAAAAAAGGAGTATTGTTTAATGGAGGGATGTAAGAGTCGCCAGGGGTCAATAAATCCGTATTGTGCCATAAATGTGAAAAAAGCCTGGGACATTTTAGTTGGTGTGGCTGATCATGTGACAGACCTATCTAGTATCAGGTCAATTACACAATTCATGTCTCCTCCCATTACCAGCAGATGAGAGTCTAAATTGGGAATGGTAGCAAATAGTGAGCTTACAAAATTGTGATCGTCCCAATTAGGATCATAGACTGATACTAGGATTACTTGTTTTTCATATAATGTCCCCGTGACAACAACATAACGACCGTTTGAGTCTGTCAGTACTCTATCTGGGTTAAAGTGTACATTTTTCCTGATCAATATAGCTGTACCCCTTGTTTTCACATTAAATTGAGAATGAAAACATTTGTCAATCCAAGGCCTATTTACTTTTCTGTGATCTGCGTTACATAGATGAGTCTCTTGAAGAAACGTTTAGCCCACCAGTATTTAGTGAAATGATCCTCACAGCCCGTCCACTAGCAGCACCCCCATTGACTACACTAGCCATGATCCAGCAGTAGATTGGTAGGTCAACTCCAGGGAGCAAGCAGCCAGAGGTGCATGTGAACCTCTGCACAGAGACAGCACAACATGAGATGAAGACAAACAAAAAACAAAATTCTAAGTAAACAGTTTCAGGTAAAGAGGTTCTTCCCCACCCCCCAACTCTTCGACCTTCCCTTTCTGTGTCATCTTTCCTCTTCTTCTGTCTGTCTCAGCTCTGCAGCTTCTTTATACTGTTTGAAACCCAAAGTCCTTTGTGTGAACCTTGAACATGTTAATAACTTTTGTACAACGCGTAGATAGATATGGGAGAGGTTTTGAATACTCAGTATAAATCAATAGCAACAATGAATTAAAAATTAAATAAAGTAAAGTAAATAATGAAAAGAAAAATAAACAAGTAAAATTTGAAATAATAATAGTAAAGTAAAATAAACAAATAAAATAATCTTGTGCAATGTACGTATAAACATTTGAGAGGTATTGAATACCTGAAGCGATTAAATAGTCACAACATGGTAAAAACAAAGTAAAGCAAATTAAAAATACTAATAACAAAAAAAAATAAAAATAATAATAATAAGAGATACTGAAATACAATACATTAAACACTTGGATTTGAAAATTAAATGGTCAATTGTAGTCACAATTCCTCCCTCATTATATACATAGAAAAACCATGTAGTAACTTAACAGCACAACATCATCCTATGAACTATTATCCGGCTACACATCAGAACAGTCAAACAGTGAGGCTTCAGGCCTGAGCTCCACAATGTCCAACACGACTCCAAACCTCTCCAAGCAAACAAGATAACCAAGTATATTGTCCAAATAGAGTAAAAAACAAATAAACACTGACTGGTGCTAAGGCACAAAAGGTTCCCGTTTGAAACAAGCAGCTTACCGATGTGTAATGTTAATTTTGCCCCCTCTTGTAAGGAGGCTAGGTTACCTTAGCCCACATCAACGGCCGGTGAGTTAGCACCTAAGCTAATCAGACCTCGAGGTTTGTTGATAATCGGCCACGAAGACTGAGGCCTCCTCCGGAGATGAGAATCTCCTCCTCGCTCCGTTCTCTAGGATAATCTGCAGTCGGGCCGGGAAAAGGAGTGCAGGCCGAAGGTTGAGATTGTAGAGCTGGGCCATCACCACACGGTATTTAGCCCGTTCCTCGGCGACCTCTGGCGTGTAATCCTCGAAGATCTGAATTGGTGACCCCCCGGTACTGGAGCTTCCCTCGGCTTTTACGGGCCTCTCGGATGATCAATTCCCTGGTCTGATAGCGATGGAGACGGACTATCACCGGTCTTGGTCGGGAGCCTGGTTGTGGTTTGGCGGTGAGCGTCCTGTGGGCCCTGTCCAACTCAGGAGGAGACTGTAGAATCTGGTCACCAAATATCTCTGCCAGAACGTCAGCAAAGAAACTTGTGGGTCTGGGGCCCTCGATGGATTCAGGCAAGCCGATTATTCTAATGTTATTTCTGCGGCTGTGGCCCTCCAAATCGATAGCCTTAGCCGTTAGCTTGGTGTTGTTAGCCTCAAGTGCCACACACTTCTCCTCCAGTGCCCAGATCCGCTGGTCTTGCAGCTCGACATGGGATTCTAAAGAGTCTATACGTTGACCCTGCTCTGTCATCGTTGACTGTATTTTTTCAAGTCTCATTTCCAAAGCGGCAAATGAAGCTTTAAAGTCGGCTGCGAGGCTTGCTCTGTGGGCCTCCAGCATGGCGGCTATGCTAGTTAGCGCTGTGAGTAACTATGAGTCTAATAAAAACCATAACAGCTGAAATAACCCCGCCATTAACACATATAAGTAATCTATCATTTAAGAATGGGGTTTTCCCAGAAAAGATGAAAATTGCAAAAATCAGACCGATTTACAAGGGTGGAGAAAAATGTAATTTCACTAATTATCGACCTATATCAATATTACCACAATTATCAAAAATTCTGGAAAAACTGTTTATGAACAGACTCGACAAATTTATAAAAGACAATAATATACTACATGAAGGACAATATGGGTTTAGAAAAGGACGTTCAACAGCAATGGCTATAATTGACATCACGGAGAATATAAGAGAAGCATTAGAAAAAAAAATATTTGTATTCGGAATTTTTCTGGACCTAAAAAAAGCCTTTGACACAATTAATCACGATATTCTTGAACAAAAACTTCAAAATTACGGAATAAAGTACAACGCCTTAAAATGGATTAAAAGCTATATGACAAATAGGAGACAATATGTTGACTTTGAAGAACACACATCAAAATGCCAAACCATACAATGTGGTGTTCCACAGGGTTCAATTTTAGGGCCAAAACTGTTCATTTTATACATAAACGACATTTTCAAAGTCTCAAATTGCCTCAAACTAACGTTGTTTGCAGATGACACAACCATCCTGTGATCAGGTAAAGACATTAAAACTCTAATAGAGTCAACAAATGAAGAACTATTAAAAATTCAGACATGGTTAGATGTAAATAAACTAGCCCTAAACGTCAGTAAAACAAAATTCATTAATTTCGGAAAGAGAAAAAAAAAGGTAGATATAAGACTGAAACTAAACATAGAAATAATAGAAGAAGTAAAAGAATATAGGGTACTAGGAGTGTGGATGGACGACAAGCTGACCTGGAAAAAACATATACAAATAGTTAAAAACAAAGTTGCTAAAAGCAGTTACATCCTATGGAAGCTTCAACAAATCCTACAAACCAAATCACTTAAAACAATATATTCTTCACTCATAGCATCACACTTAAATTACTGCTCCGAAATATGGGGTAATAACTACAAAACGTATCTTGAACCACTATTTAAACTACAAAAAAAAGCTATAAGAATTTTACATAAAGTACCACACAACACACACACAAACGATTTATTTGAGAAGTCAAAATACCTAAAACTGCAAGAAATAATACACTATAACACACAAATACACGCATTTAGGGCTTCATCTAAAAAACTACCACATCAAATACAAAAACGTTTCACATACAATCAAAATCCCTATGAATTCAGACATAATAATGTGTTTAGACCAAACAGGATCATATCAAACGTTGGCAAACATAGTACTGTGTATAGAGCCATGAACCTCTGGAATAACCTTGACGAAGAGACACAACAGTCAGATAATCTGAAACAATTTAAGGAGAAAACGAGGAGGACATTTCTACATGCATACAGATCTCAAGTCAACTCTTCATCGAACTCTACAGCGACGACATGGAACTCATCAACTGGTCATTGAGCGCCATCGACAAAATTTTCTCAACGAGGCAATTGCTTCAGCACGAAATACCGTGTCCAAAGGACACATACCCAAGTGGATATGTCATGGACGCACGAGGGAGAAGCCAGATGCTCCGTCTCTCCCTGCTGACAGTAGAAGATGTGGAGGACATCTATCTGCTAGGGGTCATGATCTTTGGCCTGCTAATGATGGGGGTATGTGTATGTGCATGTGCCTTTCTGATGGATCATAAGCTGAGGCGACTTTCAGAGGATATGAAGGTTCTCCGAAAGAAGAAGAACTTCACGTTTGGAGAGTTGGAGGAACGTAAACAACGACTGGAAAAGAAAGCCCGAGGAAATACGGAGGAAAAAGACAGTGAAGAGGAGTAACAACAGGAACAATGACTGCAGACGAGAACACATCACAAAAAAAAAAGGACAAAAAAAAAAAAAAAAAAAAAGGGAAGAAACGAGGTTGGATGTAAAATTATCTGTGTTCAAATCAGGGGACGGATCTGGATAAGCATAATGCTTTTTTCCGTCGCCCTTTCCGGCATGAAAAAGGACAAAAAAAAAAGGACAAAAAAAAAAAAAAAAAAACAATGATGTGATTTTGCTCTGAATGTCAAATGAATTTCTGTGAATGCAACCATGTCGGAAATGAACTGAATAAATAGCCAGATTTGTAAGTACTGTAGTATTTAAAACATGTTTAATCTTCCTCCTCCAGACAAACCTGGTCCTCCCGCCTCAGTGAAGACCACCAAAGTGTTAGCAGACTACGTGAAGCTGCGCTGGGAGCCCCCACTGGCTGACGGTGGTTCAGAGATCACAAACTACATCATTGAGAAGCGCGAGACCAGCAGAGCTAACTGGGCTCTTGTGACCGCCAACATCCACGGATACATCACCGACTGCTCTGTAGAGAAGCTCATTGAAGGCCACGAGTACCAGTTCAGAGTCAGCGCAGAAAACCAGTATGGAGTGGGAGACCCCAGAGTGACTGACGCCATCACTGTCAAGAACCCCTACAGTAAGAAAACTGAGCACACACACACACACACACACACACACACATATATGAACGTGTGTGAACCACATACAAACACACATCTATACTAAGGTCCACACACACCTATATACTAACATAATGTGACGTTTTGTGTCCGTCAGATGTTCCAGGTCCGTGTGAACCGCCCGTCATCACCAACATCACCCAGAACTCCATGACCGTCAGCTGGAAGGCTCCAGCAAATGACGGTAAGGCCACCATCCTGGGCTACATGGTGGAGAAGCGCGAGGCCACTGAGCTGACCTGGGCCAAGGTGAACCGCCGGCCCGTCATCGACAGGACAATCAAGGCCTCTCAGCTCACAGAGGGCTCCGAGTACGAGTTCAGGGTCATCGCCCTGAACAAAGCCGGCCTGGGAAAACCCAGCGACCCCTCCAATGCAGCGCTTGCTGTGGATCCTGTCTGTGAGTGTTAGCGCTGAAAAACGAAATGAATCAATCAAACAAAACAAAGCTGCTTATTTTACTCATGTGACTCCTCAGATCCTCCGGGGCCTCCCGCCTTCCCTAAGGTGGTGGACTCTACCAAGAGCTCCATCAGCCTGAGCTGGACCAAACCAGCCTATGACGGCGGTTGTGAGATCATCGGGTATCTGGTGGAGAGCAAACGGGTCGACAGTGAAGTCTGGAGCAAGTGTAATGTCCCCAAGAAGCTGCAGGCCACCAAGATGCTGGTAACAGGGCTGATGGACAACCATGAGTACCAGTTCAGGGTCACTGCCGTCAACAGGATTGGATACAGTGAACCTAGCGACGTTCCAGGAAACCACATGCCCAAAGACATCCTTAGTACGTGTCTCACACACACACAGCAAACGTAATATTATCAAATCAAGCTCACAGAAAAGAAATGAATACGATTGAACTAAAAATCCATTAGTTGATGATGAGTTTATTTGTCATTGTACATGTTATGAAGCAACAGAGCAACATAATTACATTTCAGTTTCTACCCGTCCAAGAAAACATGAAAGACAATCACACACAACATTTATGACATGGGGGGCACAGGAGCAGGAGAACTGCAGTTCGCCACAAGGGCAGCACCCCTTATTTAGATAACAACAGTGGGTAAGAAGAAGAGATTAAAAAAAGGCCCTTGTAGAGAGGGGCAGAGTTTGGGATCATGAAAAAACTCTTCAGCAACATTGCAACAAAAACCAACAAACACAACATTCAATTCCATACAACAGCACATTAGCACAGGGGATGGGTCTTTAGGATGGGTAGTTCACAGGTCAGCCACAGTATGGCGCTGCCCTTACGACACGCTTCCTACTGACCAACCACTGGGAGGGAGGAGGGGTTGGAGCCAGAGGAGACAGTGACAAAGACATGATATGTAGTGATGTAGGAGGAGTGAAAGTGTTTGTTGAGATAAGCCTGTTTACTCAGACTCTGCTGCTGACTTTCACACAGTGCGTCTAAAATGCCAATGACGAGGGACGACATTGCCGTAGAGATGACCTTTTGAGTTTGTTGGCAAAGCCGGGTCCATGTGTACATGGAAAGTGAGGGAGAGGTCAGAGCGTCGTATCAACATCCATCCTTGAAAAGTTTGGAGAAAAAAAAACAGACCTTGACAGGCTATTCATTCAGGGGGGTGCGAATAAGATTAGTGAAGGTGTTTTGAGACGGGCTAGCCATAACATGACTGCCAGCCCTACTGTTCCTGGTCATTTGATCAGTAATCCAATAGTGTGGCCATTTCCTGTGAAACAATTAAAGTTCCACGGTGGAATCCATCTGAGAGAGTTTGGAGAGTTTGGCTCCTTTTGTTGTTGACTGCGGCTTCCAATAGTGCTGCCAACGTAATCCAATTTTGCGATAGATCAGGAAAATGTCAGATTCAATCAGCAGAAGACCCGATATAATTAATTCCAATCTGGTGGTGGACGTCTTCCACGTCCTCAGGACTTCCGGACTCTCCCAATGCCCGTCCTTCTAGTTGAGAGATTTGACCAAAAGCGGAGAAAGACCAGATAATCAATTTCATGATTAGATTCAGGATTGGGATGCTGATAGAGGCTCCTGTTAGATTAAAACAAGACAAGGGGCAGCAAGCAGGAAAAAGAAGGAGAGATGGGAAAATAGCATCCTTTCCTCTGAGTGCAAGCAGGAGAAAAAAAAAAAATAGTGTCTTCAGTTTAAACCCACATCAGAGCATTATTGGTTCTCAGCTCACCTTTCTGTCTCTCCCACAGTCGCTCCTGAAGCTGAGCTGGATGCTGACCTGAGAAAGGCTCTAGTTCTGCGTGCCGGGGTCACCATGAGGCTGTACGTGCCCCTCAGGGGACGGCCGGCACCCAAAGTCACCTGGACCAAGGTGGACGCCAACCTGAAGGAGAGGCAGGGCCTACTGATCAAGACCTCAGAGTGGGACACGCTGCTGATGATTGAAGGCGTGAACAGATACGATGCTGGGAAGTACGTCCTCACCCTGGAGAACAGCAGCGGCACCAAGAGCTACACTATTGTGGTTAAAGTCCTTGGTAAGGTCATCAGGGACACCGCTATCCTAAACTCCATTTATTTATTTGTTATATTATCCCTTTAGAGACAGAATTTTTGGAAACTATTCAATTTTATTCAAATATTTCAAACATGTGTATTAACACTATGGTTGGATATAAATTCAGACTGAAGGGGAAATATGTTCCTTAGACTCACTTTGAGTTCGGTGCTTAAAGGGTAAACTTCGCAATGGTGGTTGGAATGTGTCGGACTCAGTGTGTTACCTTTGTTACCTCCTGCTCAGACTCTCCTGGTCCCCCTATGAACCTGATCGTGAAGGAGACCTCTCGGAGTCACGCCTGCATCTCCTGGGATGCCCCGCTGATTGATGGCGGCAGCCCCGTTAAAAGCTACATCATAGAAAAGCGTTTGGCCGAAAGGAAGGCCTGGACTTGCGTGTCTGCCGAATGCCCCAAGATCTCATTCAGGATCACTAATCTGGAGGCCGGACAAGCTTACTGCTTCAGAGTGCTGGCAGAGAACGCCTATGGCATCGGGGAGGGCTGTGAGACGGCCGGCAGCGTACGAGCCTCGGGTAGGTACCTGACACAGGTTTAGATGGTTCAGAGTCACAGCACATGCTCAGTCTGATCACTGTTTTTTTTACCAGAGCAACCAGGGGCTGTGACAGACTTCAGAGCCAATAAAACCTCCAAAGACTCCATCACCCTGGGCTGGAAGAAGCCCCTCAGTGACGGAGGGAGCTACATCACCTCCTACATCCTGGAGCAAAGTGAAGGCGAGGAGAAGTGGAAGCAGATCATGAAAGCCAAGAACACCTCACATGTCCTCAGCGGTCTGACCGACGGGAAGGAATATTTGTTCAGAGTGAAGGCGCTCAACCAGTCTGGAGAAGGCCCACCGAGCGAGCTCACTGTGATGGCCAAAGACCAGTTCGGTAAGAGGAACCGTCTGATGGTAAAGAGATCAGATTGTGTAATAATCTGTGTAATAAACAGGAGCAGATTTATTTGTTTTCCATCAGTTTTCTGACTGTTTGTTGTCCTTCAGTTGCTCCAGAGTGTAACCTGAGCAGTTTGCACGATGGCTGCTGTGTGGTGAAGGAGGGCAGCACCACACGCATCAACATCCCCCTCATCGGCATACCGTACCCCACCGCCACCTGGAAGAAGGGCGACATTGGGCTTGGTGACACTGGACGGATGTGCGTGGAGGTCTCGCAGGGCGTCACAACCCTGCTGATCAGAGACTGTCACAGAGGTGACGCTGACACCTACACCATCAACGTGAGGAACAGTGCCGGCTCCAAGGACTGCAAGTTCCAACTCAAGGTTGTGGGCAAGCCCGGAATCTGCACCGGACCCATTAAGTTTGACGAGATCACGGCAGATGGCATCACCCTGGAATGGGCGCCGCCCAAAGACGACGGTGGCGCCGAAGTGTCAAATTACATTGTGGAAAAGAGAAGAACCACAGACAACAAGTGGGCCACGGTGGCCTCGGCAATCCAGAAGACCACCATGAGAGTAATCCGACTGCATGATGGCGATGAGTACATCTTCAGGGTGTTTGCTGAAAACAAGTACGGGGTTGGAGAGTACCTGAGGTCAGATCCCGTCATCGCCCAGCATCCTTTCAGTGAGTCCTCCTACACGCTCATGTGTACACTCTGAATGTTAGCACAGGATGGTCTTCTCTAATCCTCTATGTCAAGGTGTTGTTGTATCACTGGTATCGTGGAGCTGTTATTCACTGGGGTTATATTAACTACCGTCTCTCAGATGTGCCTGAGGCGCCTGCACCTCCTGAAATCATGAACATTCGCCACGAGTTGGCAATCTTGACGTGGGATGATCCAAAGGACAACGGTGGCTCCCCAATAACAGGTAACAGACGTACAACACTAGTAACATCCTGGCTAAGCAGGTGTTAGTTGGATGAAGTTAACAATTCTCTTCATTTCCTGCAGGATATCACATCGAGTTCAAGGAGAGGAACAGTCTGATGTGGAAACGAGCCAGCAAGACTCCTCTGAGAGTGAAGGAGTGCAGAGTCACTGGCCTGATTGAGGGCCTGGAATACGAGTTTAGGGTGATGGCCATGAACATGGCAGGACTTGGGAAGGCAAGCAAGGTCACTGAGGCTATGGTCGCACTGGATCCTATTGGTGAGTGTGGGAGTTTCCACTTTAAGTGTCTCAGAATTTTTTAGCAGGAGTTTTAAACTTTATCAATGTGACCATCTCTGTGTAAAACAATGAGGTTTGTATAATGACGCTAGACCTCAGTAGGAGAGAGGATGAGAAAGATGTCAAAATACTGTCAAAATATCAATAAATTGTTTCATTATTTATCAATCATATTGGTATTGTCTAAGACCCAAAAAGATCTCCCTAAGGAAATGTTAGAATCCTCACATTTATTTTATCTGTTTTCACATCAGGTTTTATCTGTGATCTATCCAGATATTTGAAATAGACTAGATTGGACAGATTTTGGGATCAAAGTCCTCCCTATCTCCTTTGAATCTTAGCCTTGTATCTTTATCTCAGATCCTCCTGGCAAACCTGAAGTAATCAACGTGACCAGGAGCACGGTCACTTTGATCTGGACTGCTCCCAAATACGACGGAGGTTACAAGATAACGGGGTACTTTGTGGAGAAGCTGGAAGCTGGAGGCAAAGCGTGGATGAAAGCCAACCATGTCAATGTCCAGGACTGTGCTTTCACCGTCCCCGACCTGACGGAGGGCGCTCAGTACCAATTCAGGGTCAGAGCCAGGAACGCAGCCGGTGCTCTCAGCGCTCCCTCCGAGCTTACTGAGCTCCTCACCTGCAAGGATGAGTACGGTAAGCTGTGTTCCTTCAGTCAGTAACCACCAGTTTGGTTGTTTCCTGCACTGTAAAACCAGGTTTAAGAGTCTAGTATTTATAAGGAAAACTCAAACTTAAACAGCCAAATAGTGTTTAAATATTATTATTATTTCAAGTGTTGTTTCAACTTGGAAACTAACCAACAATTGCTATAATTTCTTTGTTATTACAAATGGCATTTCTTTAGTGTTAAACTTCAGTTCTTGCATCTTTGTGTCACCATGAGTCATATTAGTAACACTAAGGACGTCTTCATTGAAAAAGTGTTTCACTGTGGATCTGATCCACAAATGTACGACTGTCCAAACACTCTGACACATTAAATAAGTCACAGATTAACAAACATCTATAAAGATACGTTGAGTAGTTTATTTAACCCAGCAATTGTGCAAAAATTGAGGTTATTGTTTAATATAAACATTTTTAATGTCTTCTGAACATGACTATTGTGAACTCACAATGTTTGGAAAACGCCACTTAAACAGAGTAACAACTGTTCCTATTGGACATGTAGTTTCATACAGTGTGTTTTTTTGTGAGGATAAAATTTAATATCTTCTTTGCTTTTTTTGGACTCTCTGTAGAGCCTCCGACCATCACGATCGACCCAGACATGAAGGACGGCATATCTGTCAAGGCGGGCAGTACAATCATTATTACCGCCTCCAAGATTATGGGCAAACCTCCACCAACAGCCATTTGGTCAAAGGGAGGCCGTGAATTTAAGACGTCTGACATTGTCACTGTCACCAGCACCCCAACCTCCTCCACCCTGGCCATTAAGTATGCCAGCCGGTGGAACACAGGAGACTACACCATCACTGCTAGCAACCCGTTCGGCATCAAAGAGGAACACGTAAAGGTGAAGGTGCTGGATGTGCCCGGCCCTCCCGGCCCCATCGAGGGCAGCAACATATCAGCGGAGAAGTGCACTCTGACCTGGCTGCCACCAGACGAGGATGGAGGCTGCTCCATCAAGTCCTACACCCTGGAGAAGAGGGAGACCGGCCGCCTGCTGTGGACCAAGTTGGCAGAAAACATCATGGACTGCAGATATATAGCCAGCAAGCTGATCAAAGGCAACGAGTACATCTTCAGAGTGTCTGCTGTGAACCAGTATGGCACTGGAGACTCAAGCCAGTCTGGTCCAATCAAAATGGTTGACAGCTTTGGTAAGTTTTTAATCTTGCACAGCATAAAAGGTTTTATTCACCTGACACTTTTCAAATTTTATCAAAATGAAAAAAACTGAGAATGAGACAGTCCAATGCTCTGCCTACCATATTACTTAGGAACATCCAGTGAACAGCAGACTGGGAGATAATTGTTGTTTCCTGCTTGTACTCTTGCTATAATTCAATAACCTGGTCAGCCTACTTCTGTGTAGTTTTACGGTGGTTGGCAACCAAGGCAAGGAGCATTACCGCCCAACCTAGTCAGTGGCTCACCTGTTTAATGATTATATCTTGAAGAACTGGACTGTTGTAGAACTAAGTCAATGTTATTCAGGAACATTAAAAAGAAGGACGTTGTAATGAATGTAATTTCAGAAAACTGTATCTAATTAACGCTGACATAGCACAATATATGCCATCATTTTATTAATTGCAGTTAGACAGCTGAGTAAAACCCATTTTGTATTGAAACAATAATCATAGTTAAAGTGGAAAGGTTAGATGCAGCCAGATAACGTTGAGGTTTTCAATTTGATTATTTTTTTCCCAGGCCCACCAGGCCCACCCTCAGCCCCTGAGGTGGATTACATCAGTCGGAATGCTATCACCATTTCCTGGAAGAGACCAGTGAAGGACGGAGGAAGTGACATTAGGGGGTACTGTGTTGAGAGAAAAGAGAGGAGAGGAATGAGATGGGTGAGAGCCTCAAAAAGATCTGTCCCAGACCTGCGTTTCAAAGTCCAAGGCCTGAATGAGGGAGTGGAGTATGAATTCAGGGTCACTGCAGAGAACAAGGCTGGATTTGGGGAGCCCAGTGAGCCATCAAGCCCAGTGATGACCAAGGACATTGTTTGTAAGTAAATCTGACAAGCCGTGGAGAAGGACATACATGTAGTAATTACTATTAAAAATATTTCAGTTACCTGGTTAACTCTTCTTTTCTTCTCTTTGGGTGTTTCAGATCCACCTGGTCCTCCATCCAACCCTAGAATTACAGATACCACAAAAACGACAGCCACCTTTTATTGGGGCCGACCTCACTATGATGGTGGTCTTGATGTAGAGGGATACATCTTAGAGTATAAAAAAGAAGGACATGATGACTGGGAGACAGAAACCCAGTTCCCGCTGAAAGCTACAGATTATGTATTTGGTAAACTTCAAAAAGGTGGAAAATACCACTTCAGAGTCAGCGCCGTCAACTCTGAGGGTGTCGGCGAGCCGGCAGAGGTCGAGAAAGTGACTGAGCTGGTGGATCAGGAGATGCTGCCAGACTTTGAACTA
This sequence comes from Gouania willdenowi, assembly GCF_900634775.1. Taxonomy (NCBI): domain Eukaryota; kingdom Metazoa; phylum Chordata; class Actinopteri; order Blenniiformes; family Gobiesocidae; genus Gouania; species Gouania willdenowi. Next base: position 665,397 of record NC_041064.1, read on the forward strand.
GACGCTGAACTCAGGAGAACCCTGGTGGTGCGGGTTCGAGCATCAATTCGTATGTTTGTGCCGATCAGGGGCCGCCCTGTTCCTGAGGTAACCTGGAGTAAAGATGATACAAATCTGAAATCCCGAGCACACATTGACAGCACTGAGTCCTACACTCTCCTAGTTATTCCTGACTGTACCAGGTACGATGCTGGAAAGTACAACCTTTCCCTGGAGAATGTCGCTGGAAAGAAGACTGGCTTTGTAAACGTGAAGGTTCTGGACACTCCTGGACCGCCGGTCAACTTTAAACCCAGAGAAATTACCAAGAACAGCATCGTGCTCCAGTGGGAAATCCCTATCATTGATGGTGGCTCCAAGATTCACAACTATATTGTTGAGAAGAGAGAGGCTACTAAGAAGGCTTACACAGTGCTCAGCACTACTTGGCAGAAGTGTTCCTTCAAAATTTCCAACCTTGAGGAGGGAGCCTACTACTATTTCCGTGTCTCTGCTGAGAACGACCTCGGTGTTGGTGAGCCAGCTGAGACCCCTGAGCCAATCAGGGTATCCCAGGCTCCGTCAGCTCCAGAAAACCTGTATGTCACTGATGTTACGGCTGACAGCGCCAAGCTAGCATGGACCAAGCCAATCCACGATGGTGGTAGTCTGATCACAGGATATGTCATCGAAGCTCAGAAGAAGGACATTGACCAGTGGGTCCATGTCACCACCATCAAGTCCTTGGATTTTATCGTTACTGATCTGATTGAAGGAGCTGAATACACTTTCCGCATCATGGCCGTTAATGCTTCAGGAAGGAGCGATCCACGTGAGAGCAGGCCAGCTGTAATCAAAGAGCAGGCTGCAGCACCATCCTTTGATTTGCGTGGGGTCTATCAGAAAACTGTCATTGTCAAAGCAGGGGACCGAGTGAAAGTGGAAATTCCAGTGCTTGGAAAACCAAGACCTGTGGTGTCCTGGAAAAAAGGAGACACTGCCTTTAAGGAGACACAAAGAATGAACATTGAAACCACCCCGATGTCAACCATCCTTAACATCAATGAGATCAAGAGGAAAGACGGAGGCCAGTATTCAATGACTGGAAAGAATATGCTCGGTACAGTGACTGAGACCATCACAGTTGTGGTTCATGACATCCCCGGGCCTCCCACTGGTCCTATCAAGCTGGACGAGGTCTCTTGTGATTTTGTCACTTTCTCTTGGGAGGCACCAGAGAATGATGGAGGTGTTCCCATCAATAACTACATTGTAGAGATGAGGGAGACCATTGGAACTTCATGGAGGGAGCTTGCAGCTACTGTGATTCGCACCACATTCAAGGCAGCCCGACTCAATACTGGAACCCAATATCAGTTTCGTGTCAAGGCTCAAAACAGATATGGCATTGGGCCTGCCATTATCTCAGAGCACGTAGTGGCAGCATATCCATTTGATGTGCCCAGTCAGCCTGGAATTCCTGCAGTGACATCTTTCAACAAGGATTCCATGACTCTCAGTTGGAACGAGCCATCTTCTGATGGTGGCAGCCCAATTCTGGGATATCACGTAGACAGGAAAGAGAAAAACAGCATTCTGTGGCAGAAGATCAGCAAAGCACTTGTAATTGGAAATATCTTCAAATCAACAGGACTCGTTGATGGAATTGCCTATGAATACCGTGTTACTGCTGAAAATATGGCAGGTCTCAGCAAACCAAGCAAACCCTCTGAGCCGATGTATGCTCTGGATCCTATTGATAGACCAGGTCAGCCCGTTGCACTAAATATCACAAGGCATGAGGTGACAGTGTCTTGGACAAAACCAGAGGGAGATGGAGGATTTTCGATTACTGGCTACACAGTAGAAAGAAGGGAGATGCCCAATGGACGCTGGCTCAAAGCAAACTTCAACAACATTCTAGAAACCATCTACACAGTCAGCGGCCTAATCGAAGACGCAACTTACGAGTTCCGTGTGTTTGCTAGAAACTCAGCCGGTGCTGTCAGTGCTTCTTCCCTGCCATCAGAGGCTATCACATGCCGAGATGACATTGAAGAACCCAAGCTTGATGTGGATTCAATATACAGCAGCAATGTGGTTGTCATGGCAGGAGAGGTGTTCAAGTTGGAGGCCAATGTCACTGGCAGACCACTTCCATCTTTGGTGTGGACAAAGGAAGGAAAAGAGCTTGAGGATACAGCCAAGATAGAAATCAAGACAACTGACTTCCACTCGACTCTCATTAACAAAGACTCTCTGAGGAGAGATGGTGGTGCTTTCACACTAACTGCCAGCAACCCTGGTGGCTTCGCCAAGTTCATATTCAATGTGAAGGTTTTTGACAGACCTGGACCACCGGACTCACTCACTATCACAGACGTCACTGCAGAAAAATGTGTCCTCAACTGGCTGCATCCAATGCATGATGGTGGTGCCAAAATCGAGTACTTTGTTATTCAAAAGCGTGAGACCAGCAGATTGGCATGGACAAATGTGGCCACAGAGCTTCAAGCAAACAGGTTTAAAGTCACCAAACTTCTCAAAGGAAATGAGTACATCTTCCGAGTCATGGCAGTAAACAAGTATGGTGTGGGTGAACCTGTGGAGTCTGAACCGGTCATCTGTACCAATCCCTACAGTGTTAGTGATCCCCCACAACAGCCTGAAGTCACCACTATTACCAAGGACACTATGGTGGTCTGCTGGGAACGACCCGAACATGATGGAGGCAGCAGAATAAACACTTACATTGTTGAAAGAAGAGATAAGACTGGCTTACGTTGGGTCAAATGTAACAAGAGGACAGTGACTGACCTACGATTCAAGGTTTCTGGCCTGACACCAGGACACGAGTATGAATACAGAATACTTGCTGAGAATAATGCTGGACTCAGCCACCCTAGTCCTTCAAGTTCATTCTACAAAGCAGTTGACACTATCTTTCAGCCAGGACCTCCAGGAAACCCAAGAGTACTTGATACAACCAAGTCTTCCATCACACTTGCATGGAATAAACCTGTGTATGATGGTGGTTCTGAAATAACTGGGTACATTGTTGAAACTTGTCTACCAGAGGAGGATGAATGGACCATTCAAACTCCCAAGAAGGGATGGGTAGCCACCTCTTTCACTATTACCAACCTGAAAGAGAACCAGGAATACAGAATCAATATATGCGCCACTAATTGTGAGGGAGTTGGAGAGCCTGCTGCTGTACCGGGAACTCCCAAAGCAGAGGACAGACTGCTTCCTCCAGAAATTGATCTTGGAGCAGATTTACGCAAAGTGGTTTGCATCAGGGCCTGCGGCACTCTTAGACTCTTTGTCCCAATCAAGGGTAGACCAGCCCCTGAAGTAAAATGGTCAAGAGAACATGGAGAATCTCTAAACAAAGCAAACATAGAAATCACCCCATCCTTCACCACTCTACAAGTGGACAACGTTGATCGCTTTGATGGTGGTAAATATGTAGTGACAGTGGAGAACGCCTCAGGAAGCAAGTCGGCCTATGTTAATGTCAGAGTGCTCGATACTCCTGGGGCCCCTCAGAATCTAATTATCAAAGAGATCACAAGAGATTCAGTTTCCCTCGTTTGGGATGCACCTTTAATAGATGGTGGCTCCAGAGTCCGCAACTACATTGTGGAGAAGCGCGAGTCCACCAGAAAGGCCTACTCCACTGTTTGTGCCAGCTGCCACAAGTCTAGTTGGAAAATTGGTGACCTGAAAGAAGGACAATTGTATTCCTTTAGAATCCTGGCAGAGAACGAATATGGCATTGGTCTCCCAGTAGAGACTGTTGAACCAATCAAGGTGTCTGAGAGGCCTTTGCCACCAGGCAAAGTTTCTCTGAAAGAAGTAACAAGCAAGAGTGTCACACTAACGTGGGAAAAGCCAGATTATGACGGGGGAAGCAGGATCACAGGTTACAATGTGGAGATGCAGTGCAAAGGCAGTGAAAAGTGGACTCAGGTAATGGTAGTGAAGAGCACCGAGGCTCAGGTCACTGGCCTAATGCAGGGAGAGGAATACATGTTCCGCATCTCAGCAACCAACGAGAAGGGCGTCAGTGACTCACGTGCTCTCAATGTTCCTGTAGTGGCAAAAGATCTGGTCATTCTACCAACATTCAAAATGGTCTTTAGCACATTCAGTGTTATGGCAGGAGACGATCTAAAGATAGATGTACCATATGTCGCCTGCCCGAAGGCTACAGCAGCATGGTTTAAAGATGGCGCCATTCTCAAGGAGACAACCAGAGTCAATGCTGAATCAACAGACAAAAACCTTCTCCTAGTTATCAAGGAGTCCTGCAGAGACGATGTTGGAACTTACACTATCAAACTAACAAACAATGCTGGAGAAGCATCCACAGATATCAGTGTGTTTGTTTTGGATAAGCCTGGCCCTCCAACTGGCCCAATTACACTGGATGACGTCACTGCTGACAGTGTGGTATTGTCTTGGAGTCCACCTCAGTATGATGGTGGCTGCAGCATCAACAATTACATTGTTGAAAAGAGAGACACATCTACCACAAACTGGCAGATTGTATCAGCCACAGTGGCCCGAACCACAATTAAAGCAGTCCGTCTGAAGACTGGATGTGAATATCAGTTCAGGATTGCTGCAGAGAATAGATATGGCAAGTCCTCAGCCCTGCTCTCTGAAGCTATTATTGCTCAGTATCCCTTTGAAGTGCCTAGTTCTCCACGCTCTGTGGTTGTACAATCAGCTACCAAAGAAACCATGGTGGTTGTATGGGACCAACCAAGTACTGATGGAGGCAGCAAAATACTAGGTTACCACCTTGAACTTAAAGAAAGAAACAGCATACTGTGGGCCAAACAGAATAAACAGCTCATTCCAGAGCCCAGATTTAAGGTTGTTGGACTTGAGGAGGGCATTGAATATGAGTTCAGAGTCTATGCTGAGAATATAGTTGGCCTGAGCAAAGCAAGCAATATCAGTGAAATGCAAGTGGCCAGGGATCCCTGTGACAGACCAGGAAAACCAGAAGCCGTTATTGTTACGAGAAACCAAGTAACACTCAGGTGGACCAAGCCTGAGTATGATGCCGGTATCAAGATCACAGGTTATGTGGTTGAGAAGAAAGAGGGCTCCGGTCGCTGGATGAAGGCAAGCTTTGCAAATGTTCTAGAGACCGAATTTGTGGTCACTGGACTTATTGAGGATCAGGTTTACGAGTTCCGTGTCATTGCTAGAAATGCAGCTGGTGTCTTCAGCCAGCCATCGGACTCTACTGGAGCCATCACTGCAAAGGATGAAGTGGATCCACCCAAAATTGACCTGGATGCAAAGTACTCTCAGGCTGTGGTGGTGAATGCTGGAGAGACCTTCAAGCTTGAGGCTAACATTTATGGTAAACCAGTTCCTATTGTACACTGGCTGAAGGAAGGTCAGGAAATTACTGAAGCAGCTCGCACAGAAGTGAAAAACACAGATTTCACTGCGTGCATAGTTGTGAAAGAAGCCATCCGTGTTGATGGAGGTCAGTACACTTTGCTTGTAAAGAACGTTGGGGGAGAGAAGTCAATGAACATCAATGTCAAGGTCTTGGACAGACCAGGTCCACCTGATGGTCCAATCTGCATTTATGGGGTTACCAGTGAAAAATGCTCCATTTCTTGGAAATCTCCTCTGCAAGATGGAGGAAGTGATGTTTCCCATTACATTGTTGAGAGAAGGGAAACCAGCCGATTGGTTTGGACTGTAGTTGAACCAAAAGTTCAGACGCTGAACTTAAAGATCACCAAACTTCTTCCTGGTAATGAGTACATCTTCAGAGTAATTCCTGTTAACAAATATGGTATTGGTGAACCTCTGGAATCTGAGCCTGTCATTGCCAGAAATTCATTTGTTGCCCCCAGCCCTGCAACTGAGGTTATGGTCTCCACAATTACAAAAGATTCAATGGTGGTGACTTGGGAGAGACCAACCAATGATGGTGGGAGCCCCATCCAGGGATATGTGGTTGAGAAACGTGACAAAGACGGTGTGAGATGGACTCGTTGTAACAAACGCAATGTGAGTGAACTACGCTTCAGAGTCACAGGACTTCTTGAAAGCCACAGCTATGAGTTTAGAGTGTCGGGCGAGAATGCAGCAGGGGTTGGAACACCAAGCACACCAACAATCTACTACAAAGCACTGGATCCTATCTTTAAACCTGGCCCACCAAACAACCCTAAGGTGGTGGATACATCCAGATCCACAGTTTCCCTGAAATGGGGTAAACCCATCTATGATGGTGGCTGTGAGATTCAGTCTTACATTGTGGAGGCTTGCAATGGAGCATCTGATGAGTGGTTCATGTGCACTCCTCCAACTGGAATCAGTGACACTAAATTTACAGTAAAAAGGCTTCTAGAAAAACATGAGTACCAATTCAGAGTATGCGCAATAAACAAAATTGGTGTTGGTGAGCATGCTGATGTTCCTGGAAAAATACTTCTGGAGGAGAAACTTGAGTCCCCTGATCTTGAGTTGGATGCCGATATGAGGAAGATGATCAACATCAGATCAGCAAGCACTCTTAGACTGTTTGTTCCTGTCAGAGGCCGTCCGGCTCCTGAGGTCAAATGGGGCAAAGCTGATGGTGAAATTAAGGAAACAGCTCAAATTGATAATACTGGCTCCTACGCTTCCCTCGTTATAGAGAATGTTGACAGATTTGATAGCGGCAAGTACACTCTGACAGCAGAGAATGCTATTGGGGTGAAGTCCATATTCATCAGCGTTAGAGTTCTCGACTCTCCCAGTCCACCAACAAATTTTATTGTGAAAGAAATTACCAAGAATTCAGTCTCTCTGACGTGGGAGCCTCCACTCTTGGATGGAGGTTCAAAGATTAAACATTACATTGTTGAGAAGCGAGAGAGCACCAGGAAAGTTTACTCCCCTGTTACTGTCTGCAACAAGATGTCATGGAAAGTTGAACCCCTACCTGAGGGCGGAATCTTCTTCTTCAGAGTGATGGCTGAGAATGAGTATGGTGTGGGTCTCCCTGTTAAAACCTTACAGCCAATCAAAATATCAGAAAAGCCTCAGCCACCTGGCAAGGTCAGTGTGCTTGATGTCACAAAAAGCACTGTCACTCTGACTTGGGAGAAACCTGAACATGATGGAGGTAGTAGGATTAGTTATTATGAGGTGGAGTTGTCACCAAAGGATAGTGATGCTTGGACTGTGTGTACAAGTGTTAAAGGACTAGAGACAGTCGTGACAAATCTTCTTAAAGGAGAGGAGTACCAGTTCAGAATTGTTGCAGTAAATGAAAAGGGTAAAAGTGACCCAAGACAACTGGTTCAATCAGTTGTCACAAAAGACCTTGTAATTGAACCTGCTGTTCGGCCCAAAGTAAGCACATACCATGTCCAGGTTGGCTATGATGTTAAGATAGAAGTCCCTGTGGCTGGTCATCCAAAACCAACCATCACCTGGACCAAAGATGGAGCTGCCCTGAAGCAGACCACTAGAGTCAATGTCACAGACTCCTTGCAGCACACCACTCTTACCATAAAAGATGCCACCAAAGATGATGGAGGTATGTACAGCATCAATGTAGCCAATGCTCATGGTTCTAAGGATGCTACAATTGAGGTGATCACGTTGGACAGGCCAGGTCCACCAACAGGTCCAGTGCAGTTTGAAGATATCAGTGCAGAGAGCATCACTCTCAACTGGGAACCTCCATCATACACCGGTGGCTGCCAGATTTCCAACTATGTGGTGGAAAAGAGAGACACAACCACAACTAACTGGGTGGTTGTATCTGCCACTGTAGCCCGAACTACGTTGAAAGTGGCCAATCTGAAAACGGGTGCCGAATATGTTTTCCGGATTTATGCTGAAAATCGGTATGGAAAGAGTTATGCCATTGACTCAGAGCCTGTTCTGGCACAGTATCCCTTCCAGGAACCTGGTCCACCAGGAACCCCATTTGTGTCTTCACACACTAAAGACTACATGGTGGTTGAGTGGCATAAACCGCCGTCTGATGGAGGCAGTTCCATTTTGGGTTATCACCTGGAGAGAAAAGAGAAGAACAGCATCCTTTGGACTAAGATCAACAAAATGCTCATTCAAGACTGCAGATTCAAATCTTCTCCTCTTGAAGAAGGCATCGAGTATGAGTATAGGGTGTATGCCGAGAATATTGTTGGTATTGGAAAATGCAGTAAAGTCTCAGAGGTTTATGTGGCTCGGGATCCATGTGACCCCCCTGGCAAGCCTGTAGCAGTTATTGTGAGCAGGCACACAGTAAAACTGCGCTGGACCCCACCACAGTACGATGGTGGAAGCAAAGTCACAGGCTATGTGGTGGAAAAGCGCGACCTCCCCGAAGGTAAATGGATGAAGGCAAGCTTTGCAAATGTCATGGAAACTGAATTTGAGATTACTGGCCTCACTGAGGACAACAAGTACGACTTTAGAGTAATTGCAAGAAATGCGGCTGGCGCTGTTAGCAAACCCTCTGAAAGTACAGGGTCTATAACAGCCAAAGATGAAGTTGATCCACCTAATTATGAGACAGATCCTATTTACAACCAAACTCTTGTCATTAATGCTGGAGATACATTCAGTTTGGAGGCCAATGTGAATGGCAAGCCGATTCCTGCTGCTCAGTGGTTCAAAGGAGATATTGAAGTAGAAAATTCAGCAAGGGCTGAAATAAAAAATACAGACTTCAAATCGGTGCTTGTCGTGAAAGATGCCATAAGGGTAGATGGTGGACAGTATACACTTGTTTTAACAAATGTTGCTGGAACTAAAACTGTTCCATTTAGCGTTAAGGTCTTGGACAGACCTGGACCCTCAGAGGGACCTCTCACTGTCAGCAACGTCACTGAGGAGAAATGTTCACTGTCATGGCTTCCACCCCGGCATGATGGAGGAGCTAGTATTTCTTACTACATCATTCAGAAGAGAGAAACCAGTCGCCTGGCTTGGACGGTTGTCTCTGGAGACTGTGGAGCCACAATGTTTAAGGTTACCAAACTATTAAAGGGCAATGAGTATATCTTCAGAGTAATGGCGGTCAACAAATATGGTGAGGGTGAGCCTCTAGAATCTGATCCAGTTATAATGAGAAATCCATTTGTTCCTCCTGGTCCACCTCAGGAATTGGAGATCACCAACATCACAAGAGACTCCATGACAGTCTGCTGGAACCGCCCTGAATCCACTGGTGGTAGTGACATTAACAATTACATTGTGGAAAAGAGAGACAGAGCTGGAGTGAGGTGGACAAAGTGCAACAAACGCAGAGTCACAGACCTGCGTTTCAGAGTAACTGGGCTGACTGAAGACCATGAATATGAATTCAGAGTTTCTGCTGAGAATACAGCCGGTGCAGGCCAGCCAAGTCCACCTACACATTACCTCAAAGCTTGTGACCCCACTTTTGAACCAGGCTGTCCAACCAATGCCCATGTGGTCGACACTACAAAAGACTCTATTATTGTGGCTTGGCACAGGCCTATCTATGATGGTGGTTGTGAGATTCAAGGCTATGCTGTAGAAATAACCAAGGCTGATGAGGAGGAATGGACCATCTGCACACCACCTTCTGGAGTGAGTGCTACCACATTTATCATCAACAAACTGATAGAGCTCCAGGAATACAAAGTGCGCATCTGTGCCATGAACAAACTAGGGGTTGGTGAGCCGACAGAGGTCCAAGGTGTTCTGAAACCAATGGATAAGATCGATCCTCCCGAAGTAATTCTGGATTCAGTGCTAAGAAAGGGAATAGTTGTCCGTGCAGGAGGTGCAATGAGAATTAATGTTCCATTCAAGGGGCGCCCTACTCCTGAAATCAGCTGGGCCAAAGAGGATGGTGAATTGTCCAGTAAAGTCCAGATAGAGACTGGTGAAGACTACACACAACTGTCTGTGGACATCTGTGACAAATATGATGCTGGAAAATACATTCTTAATCTGGAAAACAGTGCTGGAGCCAAATCTGCCTTTGTGTCGGTGAAAGTTCTGGACACCCCAGGAGCACCTGTAAACCTCACTATCAAAGATATCAAGAGGGAAAGTGTCACGCTTACATGGGAACCTCCTTTAATTGATGGCGGTTCAAGAATAAAAAACTATCTGGTTGAAAAGCGTGATTCTACGAGGATTGTTTACAGTAATGTGGACAATAAATGCACAAAGACAAGCTATCGTGTCACTGGCCTCACTGAGGGTATGATCTACTATTTTAGAGTCTTGGCTGAAAATGAGTTTGGTGTTGGACAGGCAGTTGAGACTGAAGATGGTGTTAGAACTTCTGAGCCTCCTCTTCCTGTGGGCAAGGTCACGTTAGCTGACGTTACCAAAACCTCAATCTCACTATCTTGGGAGAAGCCAGATCATGATGGAGGCAGCAGGATAATGGGCTACTACATCGAAATGCAGCCTGTTGGCTCAGAGGAGTGGGTGGTGGCTGCTACAACCAAAGCTTGTGAAGGCACTGTGACCGGCCTCAGTAGTGGACAAGAGTATCTGTTCAGAGTCTCAGCTTTCAACGAGAAGGGCAAGAGTGATCCCAGATCTCTAGCTGCTCCAGTTACAGCCAAAGATGTGACCATCGAACCTAGATTTAAATTGACATTCAACACATACAGTTTACCAATTGGTGACAATCTGAAAATGGAGATCCCAGTGATTGGACGTCCTGTTCCCAAGGTAGAATGGAAGAAGGATGGCCAGGCTCTGAAGGAAACAACAAGACTGAATGTGTCAAGTACACCATACTCCACAAAGCTGTTCATCAAGGATGCAAATAGGGAGGATGCGGGCAAATACACAGTGACAGCCACCAGCAGTATTGGAACAGTCACAGAGGAGATCAGTGTCATCATCCTAGATAAGCCTGGGCCACCTACAGGACCTGTGAAGATTGAAGAGGTGAGCTCTGACTACGTCTGTCTTGCATGGGAGCCACCAAGCTATACAGGAGGTTGTCAGATCAACAACTACATTGTGGAGAAGAGAGATACGACCACCACTGCATGGCAAATTGTGTCTGCTACTATTGCCAGAACAACCATCAAAGTTACCAAATTAAAGACAGGCATTGAGTATCAGTTCAGAGTGTCTGCTGAGAACAGATATGGTAAGAGCTCCCCCATCATCTCCCCTGCTGTAATTGCTCAGTATCCATTTACTGAGCCTTCGGCTCCGGGAACACCAACAGTTTCAACTGCAACCAAAGACAACATGGTGGTTGAGTGGAAGACTCCAATTAACAACGGCGGCAGCCAAATCCTGGGCTATAACCTCGAGAGAAAGGAAAAGAACAGTGTTCTCTGGACTAAACTGAACAAGTTTCTCATCCCAGACACACGTTTCAAGACTGTAGATCTAGAAGAAGGTATAGAATATGAGTTTCGGGTTTATGCTGAAAATCTAGCCGGTCTCAGCCCAGTCAGTAAGGTCTCAGAGAGCAGAGTAGCCAGAGACCCCTGCGATCCCCCTGGTACTCCTGAGGCCATTGACATTACTAGAAACCATGTGACACTCCAGTGGACCAGGCCCCAGTATGATGGAGGCAGTGCAATTACTGGCTATGTAATTGAGAGGAGAAAGCACCCTGAAACCCGCTGGATGAAGGCCAGCTTCACTAACATCATTGATACCCAGTTCACATTGACTGGGCTAACTGAGGACTGCATTTATGAGTTCAGAGTTATTGCCAGGAATGCTGCTGGTATTTCCAGCAGTCCCTCTGCAAGCACAGGTGAAATTACTGCCAAAGATGAAATTGAGGCTCCAGGAGCCACAATGGATCCCAAGTTCAAGGATATTACTGTAGTCCATGCTGGAGAAACATTTGAGATTGATGCAGACTACACTGGCAAACCTCTGCCAGAGGTCATTTGGTTAAAGGATGGAAAAGAGATTGACCAAACCACACCGAGGATGGAGATCAAGACCTCACTGACACGTACCATCCTGACCGTCAAGGATTGCATCAGAGTCGATGGTGGCCACTTTGTCCTTAAGCTTGTTAATGTCGGAGGCATGAAGATGATCCCGATACTTGTGAAAGTTCTAGATCGCCCGGGTCCCCCCGATGGTCCACTTGAAGTCAAAGGAGTTACATCAGAGAAATGTTACCTGCATTGGAATCATCCATCACATGATGGTGGAGCTGCCATTTCCCACTACATTATTGAAAAGAGGGAAACTAGCCGACTGTCATGGACTATGGTCGAGCCCAAGATTCAGGCCATCAGCTACAAAATCACAAAACTGCTGTCGGGTAATGAATACATTTTCAGAGTTACTGCTGTCAATAAGTATGGTGTCGGTGAGCCTTTAGAATCAGAGCCAGTGGTTGCCCGTAACCCCTTCACCACTCCCAGTGCACCCTCTACCCCTGAGACCAGCGCTGTCACCAGAGACTCAATCGTGCTCACCTGGGAAAGACCAGAGAATAATGGAGGAGCTGAGATTGAAGGATATGTCCTTGAAAAACGGGACAAGGATGGCATCAGATGGACAAAGTGCAACAAGAAAAGGCTAAATGATCTGAGATTCAGATGCACTGGCCTTACAGAGGGTCACTCTTATGAATTTAGAGTCTCTGCTGAAAATGCTGCTGGTGTCGGAAAACCCAGTGCGCCAACTGAGTACATCAAGGCCTGCGATGCTACTTATCCACCAGGACCTCCGAATAACCCCAAAGTCACAGACCACTCTAGCACAACAGTGTCCCTCTCCTGGTCCAGACCTATCTATGATGGTGGGGCACCAATCAGTGGGTATATTGTTGAAGCCAAAGAGGCAGCAGATGATGAGTGGTTTATTTGCACACCTCACACAGGAGTACAAACTCAACACTACACTGTCAAGAAACTGAAGGAGAATGCCGAGTACAACTTCCGCATCTGTGCTGTTAACTGTGAAGGTTCAGGCGATCACGTAGATCTGCCGGGCTCAGTGGTTGCTGCAGATAAGTTAGAGCCTCCTGAGATTGAAATGGACGCTGACCTAAGAAAGATGGTAAATGTGCGAGCCAGTGCAACACTGCGCTTGTTTGTGACAATCAGAGGAAATCCAGAGCCTGAGGTTCGATGGTCAAAGGCCAACGGCACTCTGAATGAACGCACTCAGATTGAAATCACAAGTTCTTACACAATGCTGGTGATCGAGAATGTAGACAGATTTGACACAGGCAAATACGTCCTGACTCTGGAGAACTTAAGTGGCTCGAAATCAGCCTTCGTTAATGTCAGGGTGCTGGACTCTCCCAGTGCTCCAACAAATCTGCAGGTTATGGATGTGAAGAGGAACTCAGTGTCCCTCTCCTGGGAGCCTCCACTGATTGATGGTGGGGTCAAGATCTCACATTATATAGTGGAGAAGAGAGAGCAAAAGAGAATGGCTTTCACCAGTGTGTCATCAAACTGCGTGAGGAACTCCTACATTATTTCTGACCTACAGGAGGGAGGTCGATACTTCTTCCGTGTTTTGGCAGTCAACGAGCTTGGAGTTGGATTACCGGCCACAACTGAACAAGTCAAAGTATCCGAAGCTCCCTTGCCTCCCGGTAAAATTGCGCTGGTTGACATCACTCGTCACACTGTCACTCTTTCCTGGGAGAAACCTGACCATGATGGAGGCAGCAAAATCACAAAGTACGTTGTTGAGATGCAGTCAAAAGGAGACGATAAATGGACAATGTGCAGCGAAGTCAAAGCTTTGGAAGCTACTGTGAAAGGACTAATAACTGGAGAAGAATATTCCTTCAGAGTAATTGCTGTAAATGACAAGGGCAGGAGTGATGCCAAGCCTCTAGCTAATCCTGTTGTGGTGAAGGACATTACAATGGAGCCTGTCATTAACCTGCTGTTCAACACCTACAGCATAAAGGCAGGGAACGACCTAAAGATAGATGTTCCCTTCAAAGGCAGACCTGACCCTGAGGTGGCCTGGAAGAAGGATGGCCATACCCTTAAACAGACTACTAGGGTGAATGTTGTCACCTCCAAGACATTGTCCAGGATTGTCATCAAGGACGCTACAAAGGAAGATGTAGGAAAGTACGAGATAGTGCTGACTAATTCACTTGGTACTAAAACAGCTGAAATCTCAGTTATTGTTCTTGACAAACCTGGTCCACCCAGCAACATTAACTTTGATGAAGTGAGCGCTGACTTCATCTCTCTGTCTTGGGATGCCCCGACTTATGATGGTGGATGCCAGATCAACAATTATGTAGTGGAGAAAAGAGACACAACTACCACCACCTGGCAAATTGTCTCGGCAACAGTAGCCAGAACATCCATAAAGGTTGCCCGTCTCAATCAGGGTACAGAGTATCAATTCCGAATTGCCGCTGAGAACCGTTATGGCAAGAGCGCAGTTATTAACTCTGCATCTGTTGTAGCTCAGTATCCATTTGAGCCTCCCAGTGCTCCAACTAACCTTCATGTTGCCCATGCCACCAAGACTGGCATGCTTGTTGAATGGGGCAGACCTGCCAGTGATGGTGGAAGCCCCATTACTGGCTATCACATTGAATGTAAGGAACATAGTAGCATTTTGTGGACCAAAGTCAACAGAGGCCTTCTGACTGAGAACCAGTTTAAAATGACTGGCATCGAGGAAGGCCTACTTTATCAGTTCAGAGTCTATGCTGAGAATATGGCCGGAATTGGTCAGTGCACAAAGCCAAGTGAGCCTGTGGCAGCTCGTGATCCATGTGAATCTCCTCGTAATCTCAGAGTGACAAACATTACTAGAACCTCGGTGTCCCTCTTCTGGGAGGCCCCAGAGTTTGATGGTGGAGTGAAAATCACTGGCTACATTGTTGAAGTTAAAGAACTTCCAAATGGCCGCTGGTTGAAATGCAACTTTAACAATTTGAAAGACACCTATTTTGATGTTACCGGCCTAGTGGAGGATGTTCAATATGAGTTCCATGTCATTGCCAAGAACTCAGCAGAAATGTTAAGTGCTCCCTCAGAAAGCACTGGTCCTATCACTGTTAAAGATGATGTGGAACCACCTACTATCATCCTGGATGATAAGTTCAGACAGCTGGTGGTTATCAAAGCTGGGGATGTCATCAGAGTTGATACTGAAATCACAGGCCGTCCCCTTCCTGTTGTTTCATGGAAAAAAGACGGTAAAGACATTGAAGCCAAAGCCAGGTGTGAAATCATCTCAACCAACTTTACGAGCACAATGATCATCAGAGATGCAATCAGGAGAGACTCAGGGCAGTATGTTCTGACTCTGCACAATGTAGCAGGAAACAGGTCTATTGCCATCAACTGTAAGGTTCTGGATCGACCTGGACCATCTTCAGGCCCATTAGCTGTCTCTGGCCTGACAGCAGAAAAATGCACCCTGACATGGGGACCACCTCAGGAGAATGGCGGTGCTGAAGTTATGCATTACATTGTGGAGAAACGCGAGACTAGTCGACTTGCATGGACCCTTGTCCATGGGGACATGAAGGCAACTACATGCAAGGTGACAAAGCTGCTTAAAGGAAATGAATACATTTTCAGAGTTAGGGGAGTCAACAAGTATGGAGATGGTGAGGCACTGGAAAGTGAACCAGCAAAGGCTGTGGATCCCTTCACAGTACCTGCTACTCCTACCAACATTCAGGTCACCGCAGTGACCAGTGAAGCCATGACAATCTGCTGGGAAAGACCTGTTTCAGACGGTGGCAGCAGCATTGCTGGCTATGTCATTGAGAAGCGAGAGAAGACTGGTCTCCGCTGGTGTCGCGTTAACAAGAAACCAGTATATGACCTCAGAGTCAAAGCATCAAACCTTCGCGAGGGCTGCGAGTATGAATACAGGGTGTTTGCAGAGAACTCCGCAGGTCTCAGTGCACCTAGCGTGCCATGTCCTCTCACCAAGGCTGAAGACCCACAATTCCTACCTTCACCTCCTGCTAAACCAAAGATTATTGACTCTACAAAGACCACAGTTACACTGACATGGAAAAAACCCTTGTTTGATGGTGGAGCACCTGTAACTGGGTACAGAGTGGAGTACAGAACGACCCTTGATGACGAATGGATGGTTGGAGTGCAGAACACCAAGAACACAGAGTTTATTGTGGTGGGACTGACACCCGGGGCTGAGTATGTGTTTGTCGTCAAGTCCATCAACAAGATTGGAGCCAGTGAGCCTAGTCCTGAGTCTGACAAACAGGTGGCCAAAGAGAAAGAAGAGGAGCCCATATTTGATATCAGCAATGACATGAGGAAGACTCTTATTGTGAAGGATGGCAGCTCCTTTACTATGACAGTGCCTTTCAGAGGCAAACCCATTCCCAGTGTAACATGGACAAAACCAGATGTTGACCTGAGAGTCCGAGCTGTGATTGATAGCACCGACACCTTCTCATCCATCACTGTGGAGAAAGCAACTCGCAACGATTCTGGAAAGTACACCATCGCTCTGTCTAGTATTGCTGGAACATCCTCCTTGACGCTAAATGTCCGGGTCCTGGACTCCCCTGGACCTCCAGTCCATGTAGAAGTCAAGGATGTGACCAAGACCTCAGCTACAGTGACCTGGGACACTCCTGAGAATGAGGGAGGAGGTCCAGTGAAGAATTACATTGTGGACTACCGCGAAGCCAGTAAGAAAGGCTGGACAAGGCTTACAGACAAGTGCCACAGACTGACATACAAAGTAATGGACCTAAAGGAGGGCGAGGTGTACTACTTCAGAGTGACAGGCGAGAACGAGTATGGCGTTGGTGTCTCTGCTGAGACTAAAGAGGGAACCAAGGTCACAGGTAGGAGGTTTTTAAATGAAGCATCAGATACTTTGTAGACATTTGCTAATTTTAATAGATTATAGAGTTTATGTTAAACTTAATGATGACAAATCTGTTGTTGTTTTAAATCAGAAAAACCCAGCCCACCACCGAAGCTTGGTGTAACTGAGGTGACTAAGGAGAGCCTTACCCTGGCCTGGGCAAAACCAGAACAGGATGGTGGCAGCAGGATCACAGGCTACTTGGTTGAAGCTCTGGAAAAAGGCCAAGAGAAATGGGTCAAGTGTGGCATGTCCAAGTCCATTCACTTGACAGTGTCTGGTCTCCGGGAGAATGCTGAATACTTCTTCAGAGTCAGAGCCAAGAACCTAGCTGGATTCAGTGATGCCAAGGAGATGGTTGTTCCTGTGATGGTCAAAGATCAGATTGGTGAGTCAGACTCTTCTATAGATCAAACAATAATATTAAAAACTAAACTAAGGTTTGAAGATCCTCTCTTTAGATACCAAAATACATTGGAGCTTCCACTATCTACTATCACCAGTGTTGGGACATGAACTAGTTCAAAGTTCAGTTCACAAACTTTAAAATTAATTAGTTCAGTTCATCATTCAACATTTTTCAGCTCCAAATAAGAACTAGTTCATAGTTTGTTTTTTTAAAAATGTGTTGCTATGAACTATTCCCCTTAGAATCTTAGCATTTCCCCACATTGAACTAAAGCAGGCAGCTAGTATGGACTGAAATGGAATCAGGTGTTAATTGTTTCCAAGTTTATAAAAAGAATTACACATTTAGGACTACTGTCCTCTTTTCGTTTTACATAATTAAGGCCTGATTACTGCATGTCTTAGCCGGGTTTTCATCTGGAAGGCTCTATAGTAATCTGGCACTCTGCTGAACGCCTTCACAAACGTCAGAATAAACACTCACAAACACGTTCCACAGGCAGAAATACAGTACGATTAATTCACGTTTTGACCAAAATACGAAGGAGTTGATGAACAATCATTCATTGAATGCGTTCAGGCACAACAGTGACTATCATTATTGTGATGTCGGCAAAAGCTAGTTGTCTTCTATAAGATTGTAGTACTACTACAGTATTCCAGCCTATGTTTACTCTCAAACTTGGGTTAATGGTTGATGCATTTCTAAAAGCTACTAATAGCAAAATGCTGGAAGACGTTTTTTTTTTTCCCTCATCTGCACCAAATGAAACACAAGTGATACGTACATCCTTTGACCAGAACTGAAAATTGCATCTCAGCTCTAGAAATGTGTAAAGCATACCTTGTTTTAGGTAAAAATGCAAGACAGTAACTAGTTTGAGGTATGATCAAATGTCTCACCTTGCTCTCATATTTAATCTTTTAGAATCTCCTGAGATCATCATGAAGGACTTCCCTCACAACACAGTCTATGTCAGAGCTGGATCCACTCTCAAGTGTGAGATCCCGATGACTGGCCGACCTCTGCCTAAAGTCTCTCTATCCAAGGACAATGTGCTGCTCAAGTCCACCATGAGGTTTAACTCTGACGTCACTATCGACAACATCAAGATCATTCTCCGGGAGAGCATAGCTGGAGACTCAGGACGCTACGACATCACAGCTTCTAACTCCAGCGGCACCACTAAGTCATTTATCAACATTGTGGTCCTGGATCGCCCCAGTGCTCCAGTCGGACCCGTGGAGCTGTTCGACATCACAGAGGATAGCGTCAGCCTCAAGTGGCTCCCACCTTTGTATGACGGCGGTAGCCCCATCACCAACTACATCATACAGAAAAGAGAGACCACCACTGCCAATTGGATGGACGTGTCATCTGCTGTGGCCCGCTGCACCATGAAGATCATGAAGCTGGCCACAGGCCTGGAGTACCAGTTCAGAATCCGGGCTGAGAACAGATACGGTGTCAGCGAGCAACTGGACTCTCCAGCTGTCAGCGTCAGCCTGCCCTACAGTGAGCACACCATAATTTTAAAGTTAATGGTAGTAAAAACATCACATTTTGTTTATATGAATTGTGTTCATGAAGCTAATTTTAGGTTTTAGTAGACAGCATGTTGTTGAAGAGGACTAGTATTAATGATCCACCTACTCACTCACTCACTGTTTTAAGGAGAAGAATATGTTTTAGAGGCAGGAAATATTGTCACTTTTTATTTCAGCTCTTCAGTTTTCTACAACATTTTCCTTTCGCCTCTCTCCTAGCTATTTCTGACACTCCGTCAACACCTGAAGTCACTGCTGTCACACGAGAGACCATCACCGTTGCCTGGAAGGAGCCCAAGTCAGATGGGGGCAGCCATGTTTTTGGCTACCATCTCCAGATGAAAGACAGAAACAGCCTCCTTTGGCAGAGGGTGAACACAACCATCATCCGAGCCACGCACTTCAAAGTCACCAATGTGAACGCTGGACTCATTTATGAGTTTAAGGTTGCTGCAGAGAATGCCGCTGGAATTAGTGCATTCAGCAAGGCTTCTGACGCAGTGCTGGCTATTGACGCCTGTGGTGCGTTACAGATATTATTTGTGGTAACTGCCCAATTTTTACAGGTGCAGTCTGTCCTGACTTTTGCTCCATCTGTTCCCTTAGAGCCTCCTATTAATCTGCGCATCAGTGACATCACCAAAAACTCCATCAGCCTTGCCTGGGAGAAGCCCAACTATGATGGTGGCTCTTTGGTCACCGGGTATCTGATTGAGAAGAGAGAAGGTGTCAGCTCTAAGTGGTCCAAGGCCAACCTCACCAATGTGACCGACACTAGGTTCATTGTGTCTGGCCTGACACAGGACGAGTCCTATGAGTTTAGAGTCATGGCCAGGAATGCTGTCGGCTCAGTGAGCAACCCGTCCATGACGGCTGGACCGGCTACCTGCGTCGACACCTACGGTATGTTTTCATTCCTGGCTACAGAGTGTAGATTATACTTAACACATGGAGATAACCTGTTCATTTTAAATCAATGACTTTAATTGGACCCTCACTTTATATTCTTTTGTTCAGGATGCATGATATCTAATATGATTGGAATCTTTACAGAAACTCGAAGAAATTGGTTTGTTTTAATAATCATCTGCAAAGACCTAATGTTACCACAATTATCTATAAAATGTGTTCCTTACTCAAATTATTTACACTAATATGAGTTCTGATGCCTCCTGTTACCAAATAATATTGAGGTGAATATCTTTTTCTCAGTGATTATAAATTATGTGAGAACAAACACTTGTATTTCTAACAGGCATTCATTATCGTAACTGCTAACTTGAATATCTACAAAAGAACGGCCACTGATAGATTTCCAGTAAGAAGAATGCAGTCAATACTGGATGATTCTGTTCAGGGTCTCACCTAGATCATACACACCAAGGGAGACAGTCAAGGTCAGCTCACAGACTCCCACTTGGACTATGGTAGAAAACCAGTGCACCAGCAGAAAACACACTCAAGAGGAATATAAATAGAAATTATTTAAACAAACAGCCATCATACAATATTGGTCCTGCTCAATATGTACATTTGAATCTAAAACGGAATCTTCAAATAGGTTGTGGTTCACAACCCCTATCTTGTGTTGTTATGCTGTTGTCCTCTAGGCGCGCCAGAGATTCAAGTATCACAGGAGTATATGAGCGAGGTCAAGCACATGGCTGGTTCCAACGTGGAGCTCAGGTTCAACATCATAGCCAAACCCACCCCCACCATTGAATGGTTCAAAGATGGACGAGAGCTGGAGCCCGGGGCACAGCTCACCTTCAAGCACACCTTTGAGTCCACCAGCGTGTTCCTGAAGGAAACCACTCGCTTGAACTCTGGGACCTACGAGGTCCGAGTAAAGAACTCACTGGGCTCTGCTTGTGCCATCGTCAGGCTCCTCATCCAAGGTATTTACAGGCTTGTTACTTACCAACTTACACCAACCCTAACCCTTTTGTATGGAAAATAAAGGTTATTTTTGTGTATTTTCTGTGGTTGACATATATGAAATTTGGGCGCTTACATACTTGAGTCACCTTTACATGAGAACCTTCTCTCCTTCCCACAGACCGGCCTGGTCCCCCTGCTGGAGAGATTCAGTTCAAGAAGGTGACAGCCGACAACATAACCATCATGTGGTCTCCGCCAGCCGATGAGGGAGGAGCCATGGTGACTCATTACATTGTGGAAAAGAGAGAAACCAGCAGGGTGATGTGGTCCATTGTGTCTGAGAAGCTGATGGACTGCATTGTGAACGTGCCCAGGCTCATTCAGGGAAACGAGTACATTTTCAGGGTGCGCGGTATCAACAAGTTTGGCGTTGGTGATCCGTTAGAGTCAGAGCCAGTCATTGCAAGGAATGCCTTTGGTATTTAAAGTTCCTCAAATAATTCAACATCCATAAAACCACAATTATTGATTACATTTCCACTAACACAATTTTATCACATGCAGTACCACCTAGTGAACCTTCCAAGCCTACGGTCACCATGATCACCAAGTCCACCATGACAGTGATCTGGGAGAGACCAGCAATGGACGGCGGTAGCGACATCGACGGCTACTACCTTGAGAAACGGGAGAAGAAAAGTCTGCAGTGGTTCAAGGTTTGTCCATTTTCTAAGACTTGCAGTAGCAATTAATATTTTCATTAGAAAAGTAATAAAGTATTAAAGTTTTTATAGCATTCAGTACTTTGGCACCCTGAAAGTTTCCAGTTCCACCCTCAATATGTGTCAGAGTGTCAGATTATCTACAAAGTATATGATACTCTTGTATATCTTGTGAAAAACACAAAAGTGCGGAAAGTCTTTCTTTAGGATTTTAGTAAATACATGTTGTCATTTTTGCTATCCAGGTTGTAAAGGGCACAATCAGAGACACCAGACAGAAGGTCACTCATCTGGTAGAGAACAATGAGTACCAGTACAGAGTCTGTGCTGTGAACAAAGCTGGAGCTGGAAACTACTCTCAGGACTCTGACCTCTATAAGGCCTACGACCCTATTGGTAGGCATTCCACCTCAGCTTCATTTTGGTTCTCATGCAAATACTCTAACAACACCTCTTTTTGTCTCCAGATCTGCCTGGTGAACCATCTAAGCTGTGTGTGGTTGACTCCACAAAGACTTCCATCACTCTCGGCTGGGAGAGACCTGTCTATGATGGTGGAAGTGAAATCACTCACTACGTTCTGGACCAGATGAACTCAGAAGACAGAGAATGGGTGACCATTAACAAAGAGGTTAAGACCTGTGAGTATGTGGTGTCCCACCTTAAGCCTGGCACATACTATTTCTTCAGGGTCTTTGCTGTCAATTGCAAAGGCCGAGGAGAAGATATCAAGATGTACCAGCCAGTTCAAGCCAAAGACATTCTCGGTGTGTATTCATGTCACATTAAGACTTTAGCGCCATCTTGTTGTTTTGTATTGCTATGTTCTCTGACAAACTAGGGCTTGTTTTTTTGTTTACAACAGAGGAGGCAGATTTGGACTTAGATGTTCCCATGACAACACAGTACACAGCAAGAGCCGGCCGTGATGTCCATGTGTTTATTCCACTGAAGGGACGCCCAGCCCCCAACGTCACCTGGCGTCGCGATGACCGTAACATATCCGGTGACAACCGCTTTACCATCAGCAGCACCGAGAGAGCAACCACACTTTTTATCCCCAAAGTCACCCGCGATGACTGCGGAAAATACATGTTAGAGATTGAGAATGGCGTGGGAGAGCCCAAGATCATAACAGTTTCTCTGAAGGTCCAGGATAGTCCGTCCACCTGCCAGAAACTTTTGGTTAAGAACGTGACCAGAGGAAAGCTAACTCTCAGCTGGGAGGCTCCTCACATTGATGGTGGCTCCCCCGTCACCAATTACATTGTAGAGAAGAAGGCCTCCACTATGAAGGCCTATCAGGTGATCAGTGCTGAGTGTCTGAATACAACCATCAAAGTGTCAGACCTGGTGGAGGACACGGCATACTTTTTCAGAGTGTCTGCTGAAAATGAATTTGGTGTTGGTGACACATGTGAGACATCTGAGCCTGTCAGAGCCACTGAGACCCCTGGAGGTGTCAAAGACCTGGTGATGGTGGACTCCACCAAAAGTTCTGTGACCCTTCAGTGGACTAGACCAGACCACGATGGTGGCAGTCATATCACAGATTACATTATTGAAAAGAGAGCCCAGGAAGAGGTTAACTGGTCTCTAGGTGCAACCTGCAAACGCTGTAATTGCGAAGTCACTGGACTCAAGGAGAACGCCATCATGGAGTTTAGAGTGTTTGCCAAGAACGAGAAGGGTACCAGCGACTTCTCCCAAATCGGTCCCATCACGGTGGTTGACTACATCATCCCGCCTGAAGCCACTCTTCTAGATTACCCCAATGGAGAACTGGCTGTTCGCATTGGGCAGAACATCCACATAGAGCTACCTTTCAAGGGCAAACCCAGACCTGCCATCAGCTGGCTGAAAGACAACCTGACTCTGAAGGAAAGTGAAAAGGTTCGCTTCAGGACGACTGACAACAAAACCGCAGTTACAGTTAGGGGAGTGAAGAAAGAACATGCTGGACAGTACACCCTGGTCCTGGACAACAGAATGGTCAAAAACTACTTTGACATCAACGTGATCACTCTTGGACCACCCTCGGTGCCCGTTGGTCCAGTCCGCTTTGATGAGATTAAAGCTCAGAGCATCATTATCTCCTGGGATGAGTCGAAGGAGGACGGAGGCGGTGAAATCACCTGCTACAG
The DNA here is from genome assembly GCF_900634775.1 of Gouania willdenowi. Lineage (NCBI taxonomy): Eukaryota > Metazoa > Chordata > Actinopteri > Blenniiformes > Gobiesocidae > Gouania > Gouania willdenowi. Next base: position 688,894 of record NC_041064.1, read on the forward strand.
CGTAGAGAAACGGGAAACCTCACAGGCAAACTGGAAGATGGTGTGTTCCAGCGTTGTCAGGACCTCCTTTAAGATCCCTAACCTAGTCAAAGGAACCCAGTATCAGTTCAGAGTTCGGGCTGAGAATAAGTATGGTGTCAGCGAGCCTCTTATCTCCTCAGATGCAATTGCACAACACCAGTTTAAGCCCCCTGGTGCACCAGGAAAACCATTGGCCTACAACATCACCAGTGATGGCATGACCATCAAATGGGATGCCCCAGACTTTGATGGGGGTTCGCCTATTTTGGGTTATCACGTGGAAAAGAAGGACAGAAACAGTCTGCTTTGGCAGAAAGTGAACTCCACCATCATCTCCAATAGAGAGTACAGGATCATCAGCCTCATTGAAGGACTGGAGTACTCCTTCAGGGTCTACGCTGAGAACAATGCTGGACTCAGTCCCGTCAGTGAGCAGAGCAAACATGCCCTTGCCATCTCCCCTGTTGGTAAGTGTGTCAAAATATAATTTTTTTTACCACTAAAGTATTTATTTTCTGCTCTAAACGTCATCCTTGCTCTATCAGATCCTCCTGGCACCCCAGTCTGCATCGATACTACTAGAGACTCTGTAACCCTGAAGTGGGACGTTCCTAAGAAGGATGGAGGCAGTCGGATTGTGGCGTACAGCGTGGAGAGGCGACAGGGCCGAGCTAAATGGTTGCGCTGCAACTTTACTGACATCAGTGAGACTCAGTTCACCGTGACTGGTCTTTCCCCTGGAGACAGATTTGAATTCAGAGTCATTGCCAGAAATGCTGTTGGCACTGTAAGCCCACCCTCTAACGCCTCAGCATACATCATGACCAAAGACGAGAGCAGTAAGGGTTTCCTTCTGCTTCTGTATCACTTCAATAACTCTCACTAAACTTTACTTCTGGAATCTTGATTTGTGCGCTTTGCTTCCACAGTCACTCCAGAGATTGAGTGGTCTCCTGACCAAGTGCCCACAATAAGGGCTGGGGAGAATGTGAAGCTGAGCTGCAGCATTACTGGACGTCCGGTACCACAGGTGGTTTGGTACAAGGATGGCAAAGAAATTGACAAGAGGACAATGATCGACATTGAGATCACCACGGGGATTGGGACCAGCCACCTGTTTGTCCGTGATGCGAACAGAAACCACCGTGGAATCTATACAGTAGAGGCCAAAAACAGTTCTGGTACCAGAAAGTCTGATGTGAATGTCAGAGTTCAAGGTTTGTAATCACAGACAAGCAGTTTCTACCCTTTGTGATCAATAATGACTCTGACCGTTTCTCTGCTCTCAGATACCCCTGGATCTGTGGAGGGTCCTGTCCGCTTCACCGGCATCACTGCTGAGAAGTGCACCGTATGGTGGAACCCGCCTGAGAATGATGGCTGTGCTGCCATCACACACTATGTGGTGGAGAAAAGGGAGACGTCCAGGATCTCCTGGGCCATGGTCACTTCCAAATGTGAAGCTTGCTCATACAATGCCACCAACCTCATAAAGGGTAATGAGTATCAGTTCAGGATCTCAGCAGTCAACAAGTATGGCGTTGGGAAACCACTAGACTCGGAGCCGTTCGTTGCACAGATGCAGTACAGTAAGTCTAATCTCTCATGATCATAAAGTTTTTAAAAACGTTTTCATACCATATGACATACATCAGGTTTTCTAATGTGGATGTGTAGTAGGCAGAAGACCTAATGTGTTTATTTAGTTACAAAAAGCATTATCCAATTAGTCCATCTACCAGTGTGTACCCTTGAGTAACTTAAACTCAAACCTTGGTCAAATCCTTTTACTCATTTCTAATATATATCTTAACTTTAATTCTGCTCTTCAGCTGTGCCAGATGCCCCTGGTACCCCCGATGCTACCCATGTGACAGGAGACAGCATCACCCTGTGCTGGACTCGGCCCAGGTCTGATGGAGGCAATGAAATCAAGCACTACATCCTGGAGAGGAGGGAGAAAAAGAGCCTGCAATGGTTGAAGGTTTCCTCCAAGAGGCCCATTACTGAGCTGAGACACCGTGTAATCAACCTCACTGAGGGCAATGAGTACGAGTTCCGTGTCATGGCCGAAAACGGTGCTGGCGTCGGACCGGCCAGTAGCACCTCCAGGCTTTTCAAGACCAGAGAGCCAACCAGTGCTCCCAGTGCACCCACTGTAGTTAAGGTAAAATGGTTGGAACCCTTTGACGTCTACTAGAAATGTACCCAATCATTCAATCCATGTTTATGTGGCTTGGAACTGATGATTTAATCTTGGAAGAGAGTGTTCATATCCTGTTTCAGACATTAGGCAAGGCAGGTTTATTTATATTATTCAAAGTGCTTCACAGAATGAGAAAAGCAGTTAAAGCAAAAACGTAAAAATGTCATTTAGGACTAAAAAGTGATGAAGTTAAATAATTGATAAAAGATATTGGAAATACAATAGTATATTATTTGATTCATGTCAAGGCCATGTCAAACAGAAAGGTCTTCATTGTTGATTTAAAGGAGCTCATAGTGGAGGCATATCTGCAGTTCTCTGCTTGTTTGTTCCAAATTTAATTGGTGTTTAGTTTGAAATCTGTGACAGAAAGCAAGTCTGTCCCAGATCACCTGAGGGGCCTGGATGGTTCATAATGTTGCAAGCATATCAGAATCAGAATCAGAATCAGAATCAGCGTTTATTGACCAGGTACAGTTAGTACAATACGAGGAATTTGACTTGGTAGTTGCAGTGAAAGAAGACACATCAACACACCACAACTCAGATACGTATTTTGGTTTAACAGCATTATTTAAAGTTGATTCTCTGACGGACAGAACGCCACTGTCAAGATCTGAGAACTGAACTAATATGATTCACTCTTTCGGTCTTAATTGAGGACTGGAGCTGCAGCGTTATGAATCAGTTACAGACCAGTAAGAACTTTGTTACAATTTGAGTAACTCTTGCTCTTTTCTTCCTTAGGTCATCGACTCCACCAAAAACTCGGTCACCCTGGAATGGACCAAGCCTGTGTTTGACGGAGGTTTAGACATCATTGGCTACAACATTGACATGTGTAAAGCTAGTCTGGAGGAGTGGCACAGAGTCAATAATCAAATCTGTATCCACACTACATACACCGCCAAAGGACTTGTTCCTGCAGAGCTATACAAGTTCAGGGTCAGTGCTGTGAACGGATCAGGACAAGGTGAAGCCTGCGTGATATCCAACCCCGTCCAGGCTCTGGACAGACTTACATCTCCTGAAATAGACATTGATGCCAACTTTAAGCAGACACACATTGTAAAGAACGGCGGCACCGTTACCCTTCACATCGCTTTCAGAGGAAAGCCAGCTCCTCTTGCTACCTGGACCAAGGTTGATGGAGAGCTCCCAGTAATGGCTGACATTAACACTACAGATTCATTCTCCACCCTGACTATTGAGGGTTGCACTAGATATGAGGCTGGTAAATACGCTCTGTTCTTGGAGAACAACAGTGGGCGCAAATCTATTACTTTCACTGTCAAGGTTCTCGACACTCCCGGACCTCCCGGAGCAATCACCTTCAAAGATGTTACCCGTGGAGCCTTAACGCTAATGTGGGATGCCCCAAATACTGATGGTGGTGCTAGAATCCACCACTACATAGTGGACAAGCGTGAGGCGAGCCGTCTTGCTTGGCAGGAGGTCAGCACCAAGTGCACTCGCCAGATGATCAGGGCAGCAGGCCTGGAAATTGGCATCCCCTACGTGTTCAGAGTGATTGCTGTTAATCAATATGGCCAGGGAGAACCTCATGAAATGACAGAACCTGTTATTGCAACCGAAGAACCTGCACCACCTAAAAGGCTGGATGTTGTTGATACTTCCAGTTCCACCGCCTCTCTAGTGTGGCTCAAACCTGAACACGATGGAGGAAGCCGCATTAGAGGCTACATTGTTGAGTTCAAAGCTAAGGACACCGACCGCTGGGTTGTCGCTGGAGAACCGAAGACTACAAAGATGCTTGTGGACGGTCTGATTGAGAACACAGAGTATGACTTTAGAGTCAAAGCCTGGAATGATGCTGGAATCAGTGAACCTCAAAGTACTTTCAGCTCAGTGGTCATCAAAGAACCTCGCATTGAACCCACAGCAGACCTCAGCAGCATCACTAACCAGCTCATCACCTGCAAGATCTCCAACACCTTCACCATTGATATCCCCATCAGCGGCAGACCTGCACCTAAAGTGACCTGGAAGCTGGAGGAGATGAAGTTAAAGGAGACCGACAGAGTCTCCATCAGGACTACAATGGAGAGGACGACTCTTGTGGTGAAGGACAGCAAAAGGAGCGACAGCGGGAAGTACTTCCTGGCCCTGGAGAACTCTGCTGGAGTTAAGACCTTCACAGTCACTGTCGTTGTCATCGGCAGACCGACCCCACCCACAGGTCCTGTGGAAATTTCTGGAGTCTCTTCCGAGTCCTGCACCCTGTCATGGAGCGAGCCGGCCGACGATGGCGGCAGCGAAATCACTAACTACATTGTGGAAAAGCGGGAGTCAGGATCTGCCTCCTGGCAAGTGGTAAACTCCAGTGTGAGGAGAACCACTATCAAAGTCACACATCTTACCAAGTACATGGAGTACACCTTCAGAGTGTGTGCTGAGAACAAGTTTGGAGTCAGCAAGTCTGTGGAGTCGAAGGCTGTTGTCATCGAGCATCCGTTTGGTAAGTTGCTGGCAATTTACTAAGATCTTTAAAGTGGTTTATTTTTATAATTCTACAATTTCATTTATTAGACTTAGATTTATTTATCCAAAACGACAAACAACAGGAGCAGTTAGGTTTAAAGGACTTGCTAAACATGCTACAGTGATGGACCAGGTTGGATTAGAACCAGTGACCCTCTGATTAAAGGCCATTTCCTTAACAACCCTTTTTTATTTATTTTGTACATACATTTACAATAATTTTGAAATACAAATTATTTTACAATTTGTTAGAAAGGCTTTTTACGAACAATATGGGATTTTTTACTTGTCCTATAGCTGACTCTGACTGCACTTGACATTGATGAACTCGTGTCCACTTCTTTATGTTTCAGTACCACCGAGTCCACCAACTCGTCCAGATATTGTCTCCGTGTCCGCCAATGCTATCAGCATCAAATGGGACGTGCCCTATGCTGACGGCGGCAGCCAGGTGACCGGCTACTGGATCGAGAAAAAGGAGAGGAACACCATCCTGTGGGTGAGGGAGAACAAGCTGCCCTGTCTGGAGTGCCACTACAAAGTGTCCAACCTGATCGAGGGCCTGGAGTACCAGTTCAGGGCATATGCCATGAATCTGGCTGGTATCAGCAAGGCCAGCGAGGCCTCCAGACCTGTGGTGGCTCTTAATCCTGTTGGTGAGTGTCCCTGTCCGTGTCTGAGGAATTACATTTCTTACATTTACATTAATTAAGAAAAGCCTTGGAACTAAGAAGTTGAACGCATTTCAGGATTCTTGTACACAGCACATAAACACTGGATTACATCATTCATTTAAACTCACAGCATGTAGCAATGTATAAAGGATTATGAAATTAATCCACATTTGAAAAAGAAAGATAGAAATATTTACCCCCAAAATGAAATTAATTATGGAGTGATACAATGTGTTTACTATATACAACAGAGAAATAAATACTAATGTAGAAAAAAATTAAATAAAAATAAATACTAAATACTACAGAGAAAATGTAGTCATGGCTGTTTTAAAGAGACAAAATATCTCTGAAGGCTTCCTTTGTTGGGATGGATTTGAAGCTTCTTGATTAAGGTTTTTTAATGTATAGCAGCATTGAGACATTACTTTTTCTTTTCTTTTATGGACGATTGTTTCTTTTTGTGAATCCTCACAGTAAATAAATAAATGTTGACCTATTGATTATAGCTGAGGGTTTGGTTGGTGACGGATTTCCTCTTTTCAATCAGATCCTCCTGGTAAACCCGAGGTGACCGATGTTAGCCGCTCCTCGGTGTCCCTGTGCTGGACTGTGCCCTTTAACGACGGCGGGAGCAAAATCGTGGGCTATGTGGTGGAGAGAAAGGTCTACAGCACGGACGAGTGGGATGACAACCGCTGGCTCAAGTGCAACTACACCACCATCACAGAGAACTACTTCACAGTCTGCAACCTGGGAGAGGGAGACATCTACGAGTACCACGTCATCGCCAAGAATGCAGCCGGTGTCCACAGTGCCCCGTCCGAGTCCACGGGGCCGGTTACCTGCAAAGATGAATATTGTACGTTTTTGTTTGTTTGAACCTGTGGAGCAGAAGTAGGAGTCATTCATTCAAACCTTTCCCGACACTGTCTTATTTACAAACGCTGGCTGACAAGAACTGAGAGAGTTTATCAGAACAAAGATTAAGATGAAGAACAACAGTAGCTCTGACTTTTGTGTTCGGCCAGAAATTATGCTTTGCAAGGATGTTTTCAGTTACAACTCACACAAATCACACCATCTTTGTCTTTTCCGTCTGACAGCACACATTGAAATTCAAACAATAGTGCACTTGTAAATATTTGTTACTGTGGGTTATTCATGTGAAGAAGTGGGTATCTGTCCAGGGGTGTACCCTGCATCCTACTACATTTAGGCTTAAAGAAAATCTCTTTATCATTAGTATGTTAATTAATACATTTTCTACAATTATCCACATTCTAAAGTTGCTTTTCTTTTTATTTGTTATTCAATGAAACACTTGTTCCTTTGTTTCCTACTACCTAATTACTCCAGAAATAAAACAATCCGATTTTCTGATGTTTGAATGTTATGTTTGTAGTAGAGTATCACTAATGAACCCTTGTAATCCTGTTCTTGCATTTGCAGCTTTCCCCAGAGCTGAACTGGACAGTAGGCTGATTGGTGAGACGGTCATAGTGATGGCCGGCTCTGACCTAGTCTTGGACGGCATGGTTGGCGGTAAACCTGAGCCAACAGTATTCTGGGCGAAGGGTGATAAGATCCTGGAGCTTGGAGAGAAGTACTCCCTGACCTACACCGCCACCAGAGCCATGGCCGTCATCAAGAACTGTGACAGATATGACACGGGCAGATACACCCTGACTGTGAAGAACGCCACCGGCATTAAGACAGCATCCGTCAGTGTCAAAGTTCTGGGTGAGCAGCCAAGAGAAACCATCTAGTGGTACTGTAAGAACGGTTTACATGCTTAGACCAAACAAACCTGTCTCTTGTTTTTCAGACACTCCTGGACAGCCGGCTGATAAGATCATCATCAGTAGGGTGACGGAGGAGAAGTGTACGGTCTCCTGGAAGATCCCTCTGGAGGACGGTGGAGACATTGTCTCCCACTACATAGTGGAGCGTCGTGAAACCAGTCGCCTTAACTGGGTCATCATGGAGACTGAGTGCAAGTCTCTGTCGTGTGTCAGCTCCAGGCTTATTAAGAACAACGAGTATATCTTCAGAGTCCGAGGCGTCAACAAGTACGGACCTGGAGTTCCCCTGGAGTCTGAACCCATCATTGCCAGGAACGCCTACAGTACGTTTGAGTTCAAACCACCACGTCTGGTACACAACCATGTCTCATAATCCAAACTTCTCCCTCTCAGCGATTCCATCCTCCCCGGGTGCACCAGAGGCCGTGTTTGTGGCTAAGGAGCATGTTGTTATTGAGTGGCTGAAGCCAGAGAGCGACGGAGGCAGTGAGATCAAAACCTACATCGTGGACAAACGAGAGAAGAGCAGCACCAGGTCAGAATTTGTCTTGAACTCCAGCACTGTACGTCTTCTGTTTTCTACTTACAAACCCACCCTAATCCACCTTCTCCTTTCCCCTGAATTAAAGCTGGATATCAGGGTCTTTCGGGCAGATAACCAATAACAAATCACATGAATGAATTTAAAAGGAGTCTGTATTTAGTCCTGGAGCACCATTTCTCATTACACTAATGTAATCAACAGTGCTTACCAAGCACCAAGTTTGTCCTAAATAGCCTTTGATTGGTTACCAACCAAAGTGCCTCGTGAAGTTGTTGACGTCTGCGTAACAACATGTTTAAATTATTCATTTAAAAACTGAATGTAAATGAGGCTGATTCCTACCAATGAGGCAGCTCACATTCAACTTAAAAAAACCAATTGAAAACAAAAACGAAATGTAACTTAACGGTGTAAAGCAGGCCCTTGTTTTTCTCAACATATAACACAAACAGCCATACCTTAGTATGGGACTTTGGACAGAGCCAACATTTGGATTTCTGAGGGGACGGAACTATCAGCTTGTTTCTGGTCAGCTTTGATGAACATCCTTTATTTTATGTGTTTTTGTAAAATTCCCTGTAGATTATTAGATTGTCTACGTATGCTGAATATTTGAGACTTAGTGTAGATCTCAGAATAATGGTGACGTTACTCGTCTGATCCAGGTGGACTCGGGTGAATAAGAACTACACCATATACGACACCCGTCTGAAGATCACCGGCTTACTGGAAGGTAGTGAATACCAGTTCAGGGTGACTGCGGTGAATGCTGCCGGTGACAGCCAGCCCAGTGATGCCTCTGCGTACATCCTCTGCAAAGACCCAACCTGTAAGACAATCCTCAGTCTCTCATTAGCACGCTGCGCTCTGATATCTCCATGACACCCATGTGTGCATCTCTGTCTCAGACACTCCGGCTCCTCCATCCGTGCCTCATATCACCGACACCTCTAAGCACAGCATCAGCATGACCTGGACGCGGCCCATGTACGACGGTGGCTCAGACATCAGTGGCTATGTGATGGAGATCCTGGAGGAAGGATCTGAGCAGTGGTACCGAGCCACCACCAAGCCTCTCAAAAACAATAAATACGTGGCCGCTGGCTTAGCAGCCAATAAGAAGTACAGGTTCAGAGTAGCCGCCATCAACAGCAACGGCACCGGCGAGTTCAGTGATCCCAGTGCAGAGGTGGAACCCCTGGAGAAGATCGGTAAGGTTTTTAAAGATCTGTTGGATTTTGGATACATGGAAAATGAAAGAGAAATAAACGTCATCATTGTTTTCTTTCAAGAAATGCCCGACTTGGAACTTGCAGATGATGTGAGGAAAACAGTGTGTCTTCGCGCTGGAGGCACCCTGCGCCTGTTTGTGTCCGTCACCGGCCGGCCAATGCCAGTCGTCGCCTGGCGGAAGACTGGCGTGGAGCTTCAGAGACGCAGCTTTATTGAGACCACCGACAGCTACACGTTGCTAATCATGGAAAAGGTCAGCCGCTACGACTCGGGAAAATATGTTGTGGAAGCAGAGAATCCATCCGGCAAGAAGACCGCCACAATCCTGGTTAAAGTATACGGTACGTCACGTGTGGTTGAAATCATTTACAGTGTATGTTATGTTGTGTAATGTTAGGATTACATTGTACTTTCTCTTGTAACTTCATCGATGTGCTACCACTTAATGTTGTTTTTAACATTTCTTAACAAAATAACAAAATGTCCTAATCTCAGTGTGACCTTCTTGGTTCTATAGAGGTTAAATAGATAACGTAAAGTTTTTCTCCTGGTGCTTCTTCTGCAGACACTCCTGGTCCTCCAGACTCAGTCAAAGTGAAGGAATACACCAAAGAGTCCGTGGTGATCACTTGGGACGTCCCTAGCATTGACGGTGGCGCGCATGTCAGCAATTACATCATTGAGAAGCGCGAAGCCAGCATGAAATCATATAAGACCGTCACCACCGAGTGCAGAAAGACCCTATTCAGGATCAGCGGCCTTGAGGAGGGCGTGCACTACTTCTTCAGAGTACTACCGGAGAACATCTACGGCGTCGGCGAGCCCTGCGAGACAGCTGAGGCCGTGCTAGTGTGCGAGGTGCCGTCGGTGCCGGAGGGCCTCCAGGTTGCCGATGTCACGAAGTCCTCGGTAACGCTGCAGTGGAAGAAGCCTCTGCACGATGGTGGCAGCCGGCTTAGTGGATATGTCCTCGAGGCCTGCAAGGTGGGCTCGGACAGGTGGAGCGCCGTGGCCACAGTTAAAGCATCTGTGTGCCAGCACACCATACAAGCACTCACTGAGAATGACCAGTACCTGTTCAGGGTCCGAGCCACTAACAGCAGGGGAGCCAGTGAGCCCATGGACATGGTCACTCCTGTTGTCATCCAGGACATCAAAGGTAGGAGTGTTCAGTCAACAAACTCAAATCAAATTACAGACGCTCATTTGACTCTTCTTTATTTCAGTGACGCCCAAGATCGATATGACCAGTCTGCCTCAGAAGGTCCTTCATGTCCACCGTGGGAAACCCATCGACCTCAACATTCCCATCAATGCCAAACCGGTCCCGGTCTGCTCGTGGTACTTCGGTGGCACCAAGCTGAAGGACAGCCTGGAGCGCATCAAGATTGACAGCAACGGTAAAAACAGCCACCTTGTCATCCGTGAAACAACCATCAACGACACCGGAGACTACATGCTGGAGGTGAAGAACACAGTGGGCGTGGCCACCGAGGTCATCAAAGTCATCATCCTTGGTAAGACGAGGCATCACAGTGTCAGCTCCCAAACAATTCATGTCTGAGTCATTAAATCAGTAGGTTTGACCTATTCCTCTAACCTAGTACGATGAATAAATGAGAACATTTAGGAAAAGTTTTAGAAAAATGTTGAGAAAAGATGTCGTAAAAACAATCCTTTGTAGTTAATCGAACAAAAAGTAGAAACGAGTCTGCACAAAATATCTCATTTTTAATGTAAAAATGATCAGCTAAACAATTTGATCTAATGGTTTGGTTGAGCAATTAACGTTGGAACTGTAAGTAATCTAAATCTTATCAAACGTATTTGATTTCACCCAATAAGCTAAAACATTAGTCCTGAGTGATGTTATTTAGGGGATTCGTGTCAGATTCTGTGCAAATTAGTTGTTGAACAAAGTATTAAACAGTACTTAGAGAGACTGTCATGGACTAAATCTCTTCTTTTGAGATAAAACCAACTTCACATCGTTTATCCAATGATCTGTTGGCTGAAGCAACACTAAAGATGATTTTTGTTCAATGTTTATTCAAAAACAAATATTTTCCCCAACATTAAACAAAGTTGTTGTTTTCCTTCCAGATAAACCTGGCATTCCTGTTGGTCCCATGAAGATCGAGGAGGTGGATGGTATGTCAGTGACCACCAGCTGGGAGCCTCCTGAGAAGGACGGCGGTGCTAACGTGGGGGGCTATGTGGTCGAGCAGCGTGAAGCCCACCGGCCTGGCTGGACCACGGTATCGGAGTCGGTGACTCGACCCTGCTTCAAGTTCACCAGACTGTCGGAGGGCACGGAGTACGTGTTCCGCGTGGCTGCCATGAACCGCTTTGGCATTGGCGGCTTTTTGCAATCAGAGGTGGTGGAATGCAAGAGTGCCAAGAGTGAGTTGTCCTCCAACGCTTCATCACTGATTATACAGACTTCATATCGTAGGAAAAGATTTTATCATAGCAGTCAACCAATACGGCGTTACTGTCTACCTCATCTACTGTTTTTATTTTGAGAGCACACTAAAATAGTTGTCAATGTCTAATCAATTTGTTTCTACTTGGATAGCAATCCCTGGACCTCCGAGTACACCCGAGGTGGTGGATGTTACCCATGAGGGCATGACGCTAACCTGGCAACCGCCCGAGGACAACGGCGGCTCTACCATTGCTGGTTACATCATTGAACGTAAAGAGGCTCATTCTGATAGGTGGCTAAAAATCAACAAGAACCCAGTCACCATGACCCGGTACCGCTCATCTGCACTCATCGAAGGCCTGGAATACGAACATCGCGTTACTGCGATCAACTCGAGAGGAGCCGGCAAGCCCAGCAAAAGCTCGGCCATCACTGTTGCCATGGATCCAATCGGTATGAGCCATATTTCTCCTTCCTTTGATTCACACTGGTATTCCTCTCTGTGTGTACTGAGTGTGCCTGTTGTTGAACAGAACCCCCAGGTCCTCCACTGGAGCCCAGTGTCACCGACACCACCAGGACATCTGTGTCGTTGGCCTGGCTGCCTCCTGACGAGGAAGGCGGTTCGGCCATAAGCGGTTACTTCATCGAGATGCAGAAGGTGGACCAGGTGGAATGGACCTTGTGCAACACCACACCCACCAAGATGTGCGAATACACACTCACCCACATGCCGCAGGGCGCTGAGTACAAATTTAGGATCATCGCCTGCAACACAGGTGGAGTTGGAGAGGCTGCAGAGATTCCTGGAGTGGTCAAAGTTCAAGAAATGCTTGGTAACAGATCCCACTTGTATAATTCTGTCTTTCTGTATATTTGTCTTCGAGCTCACATTAAAATCACTCCTCAGTTTATCCCGACTACGAGCTCGACAAAAAGTACGAAGAGGGCTACGTGGTTCGCCAAGGCGGTGTCGTCCATCTGTCATTGCCCATCAAAGGGAAGCCCATCCCCATCTGCAAGTGGACAAAGGATGGTCGGGACATTTCCCACCGGGCCATGATCGCCACCCATGATGACATCACTGAGCTGGTCATCAAAGATGCACACAAAGATGACACAGGAACCTATGATTTGTTGCTAGAAAACAAGTGTGGAAGGAAGGCTGTGTACATCAAGGTAAGTCATAGATCTGCCCCACTATTAGTTTCCATTAGGTCTTAGAAAAGATGTGAATTAGTGCGTTGGTCTGGTCTGACATCTCTGTGCTCCAGGTCAAAGTGATTGGTCGCCCCGACTGCCCTGAAGGTCCACTGGAGTTTGACGATATTCAGGCACGATCAGTGCGAGTCAGTTGGAGGCCTCCTTCTGACGACGGTGGCTCTGACATCCTGGGATACATCATTGAGAGGCGAGAGGTGCCCAAGGCTGCTTGGTACATGGTGGACTCCCGAGTCACCGAGACCTCGCTGGTGGTGAAAGGCCTGAAGGAGAATGTGCAATATCACTTCAGAGTTTCAGCTGAGAACCAGTTTGGAATCAGCAGAACCCTCAAGTCTGATGATTCTGTCACTCCAAAGACACCGCTCAGTAAGTTCTATCTCTCAGTATGTACAATATCTCCAAAAAGACTCCAGATAAAGACAGTAGTTGTGTCGGTTTTGATCAATCAAGTTTGTGTTGAGTGGGTGAAAATAATAATAATATCAAATTATGAATATAAAATGCAATCATTCCTCTGACCAAAGGTCCACCAGAGCCTCCCAGCAACCCACCAGAGATCATGGATGTGACCAAGACCACAGTGTCCCTGTCCTGGGCTCGGCCTCGGGATGACGGAGGCTCACGTGTCACAGGATACTACGTGGAAAGACGGGAGGTGTCTACGGAGAAGTGGGTCCGTCACAACAAAACCCACATCACCACTACCATGTACAACATGACTGGTCTCATTCCCGATGCTGAGTACATGTTCAGAGTGGTGGCTCAGAACGACATTGGACAGAGCGAACCTGGTCCTGTGTCAGAGTCTGTGGTCTGCAAAGATCCATTTGGTGAGTTCATTTAGTCCCTGAGAAATATTAAGGTTTTAAAAACTGTTGCTCAGTATTGCCTTGTCCTTGGTTGACATTCTACAGACAAGCCCAGCCAACCAGGAGAGATCGACACCATCTCTATCACCAAAGACTGCATCACCATCCACTGGCTCAGGCCTGAACAGGATGGAGGGAAAGAGATCCTGGGTTACTGGATCCAGCACAGGCAGGCCGGGGAAAGCGCCTGGAAGAAATGCCACAAGGAGCGCTCCAAAGATCGCCAGTTCACCTTGGGGGGTCTGATGGAGGCCACCGAGTACGAGTTCAGAGTGTTCGCAGAGAACGAGGCCGGACTAAGCAGACCTCGTCGCACTCCCATGGGCATCAAGACCAAACTGAGCGGTGAGTGGAAACATATCTTTAATATAATTAAATGTGTGTTACATGCAAAGATCAGTAGATCTCTAATCACTGAAAAATAACTCTGTGGCTGTCAAGAGTGTTCACCAAGATCATGAAAATCAGCGAACACTAACCAACCAAAATAAGTACGAGTCTTTTGTCACTTTGCTTCTTTTCTGTAGTTGGTGAAGCTCCAGCTTTGAAAGAAGAAATCCAGGACGTAACCACCAAACTTGGCGAGTCTGGCACTCTGACTTGTGGAATCATTGGCAGACCACTGCCCGAGATCAAGTGGTACCGCTACGGCAAGGAGCTGATCCAAAGTCGCAAGTACAAGATGAGCTCGGATGGGCGCAACCACTCGCTGAGTATCCTGTCGGACGATCAGGAGGATGAAGGCCTGTACACATGCAGAGCTCTCAACGAGGCCGGAGAGATCGAGACCAGCGGCAAACTGCGTCTCCAGGCGGCACCACAGTTCCACCCCGGTTTTCCTTTGAAGGACATGTACTACGCTGGCGCTGGCACTAGCCTGCGCCTCCACGTGGTCTACATTGGCCGCCCGATTCCCCAGATAATGTGGTTCTATGGCAAGAAGCCCCTGAACCCATCTGAGAATGTGATCATTGAGAACACGGAGAGCTACACTCACTTAGTGGTGAGGAATGTGCAGAGAAAGACCAACGCTGGCCGTTACAAGGTACAGCTCAGCAACAAGTTTGGAACTTGCGACACCGTGCTTCGTGTGGAAATCCAAGGTAAGGGCAGAGATCAGCCTAGGATCCATGACTAGATGGATAGATGGTTTAATAGGTACTCAGACAATATCAAATATCTGTGTTTCTTGGTGGGTGCTAATGAATACTGTGAATCTTTTTCAGACAAACCGTGCAGTCCTGAAGGCCCAGTAGTTGTTGAGGCCCTGCTGAAGGGCTCGGTTGTCATCAGCTGGAAGGTTCCCAAGGATGATGGAGGCTCCGTGATCACTAACTACATTGTGGAAAAACATGAGGCGAAAGAAGGAGAGCAATGGCACCTAGTCTCTTCATCTGTCTCCGGCACAACCTGTCGCATCCCCAACCTGAGCGATGGCTCTGGTTACTACTTCAGAGTCTCAGCGCAGAACCAGTATGGAGTCAGTGAGGCTCTGGAGATACCATCAGTAGTGATCATCAAGGCACCATTTGGTGAGTTTGGTGGCGTGTTGTCTGACAGGTGACTGCAAAGAGCACATGCTAAGGTTGTACATTTGTTTCACAGAGAAACCTGGCATTCCTCAGCAGCCCTTCATCATCAGTTCCACCAAGGATTCCTGTGTGGTCTGCTGGAAGCCTCCGAGCAGCGATGGTGGTGCTAAGATCACCAACTACTACTTAGAGAAGCGTGAAAAGAAGCAGAACAAGTGGATGTCGGTCACCAGTAAGAAAGTGATAGACACCAGCTATGAAGTTAAGGGCTTGATTGAAGGCTTTGAGTACGAGTTCCGCGTCAAGTGTGCTAATATGGGCGGTGAAAGCGACTGGAGTGAGATCTCTGCACCCGTCCTCCCCAAGTCCGACCAGACTCCTCGTGCACCTGCATTCAGAGAGGAGATTCGAGACATGACCGTAAAATACCACTCCAATGCCACCTTCGTCACAAAGGTACATCAATGACTTAAGATTCAAGCACCTTTCATCAAACTTTCATTTGATAAATTCCATACATTTGCTATAACTTACCAATATATATATTATATTATTATATTATGGTACTATAAATGACTGTAAACCATGAGGGGGAACATCTTAACCCAATACCTGAACACTGTCATACAGTGATTTATGTCATCACTATAGTCACCATTTACTTTGAAGTATTTTTACGTCTGCAGATTTTGTCAAACACTTCCATTTAAAGCACTCATCTTTCGGCCAGGTGGCATTTTGTCTGATCTTTTCTTACATTCAATCACTCTTTTTTAATTTGCTTTCCAGATCATCGGACATCCAAAGCCTGTGGTAAAATGGTATTGTGGTGGAAAGGAGATCATGGCCGACGGAACCAAGGTCAAAGCCCTGGAGTTCAAAGGAGGATATTACCAGCTGGTCATCACTAACGCAGATGAGAAGGATGTCAATGTATATCAAGTCAGAGGAACCAATTCTTCTGGATCCATCTCAACTACTGCAAACCTGGATGTTGAAGGTATTATAACCTTTGCTTGATGATGCACTGTGGTTACATTGTACTACTCCTGTTGTGGGTTAAAGGTGTTGGGATGATCATTAATCATAAATACTCATATTTTATACTTTTAATTCCAGTTCCCGCAAAGATTCACTTGCCTAAAGAGCTCCAGGGAATGGGAGCAGTACATGCTGTCCGTGGAGATCATATCACCATCAAGATCCCCATTTCTGGCAAGCCCGAGCCGGCTATCACTTGGCAGAAGGGTCAGGAGATCCTTTCCAACACTGCTTACCACCAAGTCATCACCACTAGATCTTTTACATCTCTGGTCTTCCAGAAGGGAGTACAGAGGAAAGACACCGGTTACTACATTATCACCGCTAAGAACAGATTTGGAATGGACAAGCAGACCATCGAGGTAAATGTTGCTGACATACCAGATGCTCCAAAGGGTCTTGTGGTCAGCGACATAGCCCGGGACTCAATCACTCTGACCTGGGAGCCTCCAACCAACGATGGTGGGAGCGACATTCTGAGTTACATTGTGGAAAAGTGTCCCACAACTGCTGACCGATGGATCCGCGCTGGACAAACTGCTGACTGTAGCATCACCATTGTCAACATCTTTGGAAAGACCAAATACCAGTTCCGCATTATTGCCGAGAACCAGTTTGGCCTGAGTCCTCCTTCTAATCCAACCGAGCCTATCACCACAAAGGAAGACAAGTCTGTGATCAGAAACTATGATGAGGAAGTTGATGAAACCAGAGAGCTCACCAAAGAAGAGGCTTTGTGCTACAAGGTGAAAGAGCTGCACTCCAAATACACCATCTCTGAGGAGCTTTCACGCTGCCAGTTTGGTGTTGTCCATCGCTGCGTGGAAAATGCTACCAAGAAAACTTTCATGGCTAAATTTATCAAAGTCAAAGGAATTGACCGTGAGTTGGTTCTCCGGGAGATTGAGGCTCTCAACATTGCAAGGCACAAGAACGTCATCTACCTGCACGAATACTTTGAAAGCATGGAAGAATTCGTCCTCATCTTTGAATTCATTTCTGGAGTGGACATCTTTGAGCGTCTTGGTACCAACAATTTTGAGCTTTCAGAGCAGGAGATTGTCCACTACCTGAGACAGGTCTGCTCTGCTCTTAAATTCCTGCACAGCCACAACTTTGGCCACTTTGACATTCGCCCAGACAACATTGTCTATACGACAAGGAGAAGCACCGATATCAAGATTATTGAGATGGGCCAGTCTCGGCTACTAGTCCCCGGAGAAAACATTAGAATGTTGTTTTCATCTCCAGAGTACTGCGCTCCAGAAGTCCATCGCCATGACCTTGTCACCACGGCCACCGATATGTGGTCTGTTGGTGTCATTGCTTACGTTCTTCTGAGCGGTCTCAATCCATTTGGAGCTGAGTCTACAACAAAGATGATTGAGAACATTATCAACTGTGAGTATGTCTTTGACAGTGAGGCATTTAAGGACATTAGCATGGAAGCTATGGACTTTGTCGACAGACTTTTGGTAAAGGATAGGAAGGTACGTATGACAGCCCATGAGGCTCTGGAGCACCCATGGCTCAAAATGAAGACCGAGCATGTCAGTAGCAAGGTCATCAGGACACTGAGACACAGACGGTACTATCAGTCTCTGGTCAAGAGAGTGGACACTGTTGTATCGGCATCTCGTATTGCATTTGGCGGTGGCTTCAAAAACCAAAGAGGACAGGCTGTGGGTAAAGTGAAGGTCGGGACAGAATATTGTGGCCTTCGTGCTGGCCCTGTTATGCATGGTTCAGCTGAGGAAGGCGGACATGTCAGGTTCACATGCAGCCTTACCAACTATGACAAGACCACGCAGGTGACATGGTACTTTGGTAACTGTCAGCTACACCCAAGCCCCAAGTATGAGATAACCTACAGCAAAGGATTTTCCAGCATCTACGTAAAGGATATCGAGGAGTGTGATGATGGCGTCTACAAATGCAAAGTGGTCAGTGAAGATGGTGAAGACTGGGCTTATGGAGAGCTTTTTGTTGAAACAGTGAGGAGCATTCGTGAGTACTACATCAGCCGCACCATCAAGAAGCTGAGGAGGAGAGTGGACAGAACGAAACTCCTACAGAGACCACCAGAGTTCACTCTGCCGCTCTATAATCGCACTGCCTACATCGGTGAAGATGTGCGCTTTGGAGTTACCATCACTGTGCACCCTGAGCCTCACGTCACATGGCTCAAAAATGGAGAGAAAATTAAGGCTGGTGATGACGACATCAAGTACACGTTCACCAGTGATACAGGCTTGTACCAGCTCATGATACACAATCTGGACAGAAATGATGATGCTGAGTACACCGTCATGGCCAACAACAAGTTTGGAGAAGACAGTTGCAAGGCTCGTCTTACTGTTATACCACACCCTGTAATAGAGGAAATGATGAGACCTATGTTGAAGCGCCTGCTAGCAAACATTGACTGCATTGAGGGAGATAGCGTTCACTTTGAGCTTAGAGTCTCTGGAATCCCAACTCCAACACTGAAATGGGAGAAGGATGGTAAGCCTTTGCAGTTTGGTCCAAAGGTTGCTGTTATTGAGGTGGAAATGGACCATCACATGCTCTATATAAGGGAGACACTTCTTGAGGACTCTGGCATGTACAAAGTTACTGCAACTAACTCAGCTGGCTCTACAAGTTGTCAGGCAAAGCTAAAAGTTGACCGCCTTACCTATGCTAGGAGGGAGTACAGGAGTGAGGAGGAGAAGTACATTCACGTTCAGAAACAAATTGAAAAGACCAACAAGATGGCTCAGCGAATTGCTGCCACACAGGAGATGGTACCTCTGAACCCTACTGCACAGGAGGCTCTCAAGTTTGCTGCAGACATGTACAAGCCTGCTGTGAGCACAAAGAATGTTGAGGGTGAGTTTGATATCACAGTGGAGAAGTCTGAGACTAAGAGACTGGAGGAAGAGAGAAGGCTCTTCATGCCCTATGAGATTCCGGAGCCTGTGATTCATGATCCAAGAGTTCTTGATGAGGACAAAGGTATCAAGCACTTTGTGGCCCTGTCTGACATGAAGTGGTATCGAAAGCTCAGAGATCAGTATGAGCTCCCAGAGAAGATGGAGAGGATAGTCCAGAAGAGGCAAAGGCGTATCCGCCTTTCCAGGTGGGAACAGTTCTACGTCATGCCTCTCCCAAGAATCACAGACCAATACAGGCCAAGGTGGCGTATCCCAAAATACACTCTAGATGACTTGGAAACTGTCAGACCTGGCCGCCGCTCACCCTCTCCTGAATCCGAGGCCTCTTTCCGATCAAGGAGGCGATCACTAGGAGACATCAGCGATGAAGAGATGCTCATGCCGATGGGTGGCTCCCTATCCATGAAAAGGACAGAAGAGGAAAAACTCATGCTAGAAGATGAATTAGAACTTGGCTTTTCTGCTTCTCCTGCTGGCAGTCCAGTTCGAATGGAGCACCGCACGATGGAGCAGGAGCAGAGGAGGCAGGAGGTCCGGCTCGAGTCAGTCGAGATTGCTGAGACAAAAAAGAAACGTACCATTTCTCAGTACATGAGAAGGAGAAGGTCTCTGTCGCCCACTTACATTGAGTTGATGCGTCCAGTTTCTGAGTTGATCAGACCAACACGTGCAATGGCAACTGTGGAAGTTGAAGGGGTGATCACAGAGAGGCGATCTCCAACTCCAGAGAGAACACGCCCACGTTCTCCAAGCCCCATCAAGTCAGTGGAGAGATCATCTCGCTCCTCTTCAAGGTTCGAACGCTCTGCTCGCTTTGATATCATGTCTCGATATGAGGCCAAAAAGGCTGCGCTGAAGTCTGAGAGGAAGTACCAAGTTGTGAGTCAGACACCTTTCAGCCTTGACCACGCTCCTCGTGTAACTGTCAGAATGCGCTCTCATCGCATACCAACCGGCAAAGACACCAAATTCACCCTAAACATTCAGGCCAAACCAGAGGCTGAGATCACATGGTTCCACAATGGAAATCAAATTGACGTAAACAGTGACAGACATATCTTCACCAACATGACCGGTGTCTTGTCCATCACCATTCTGGAATGTCAGGAGGAGGACAGTGGCACATACCGCTGTGTTTGCTCTAACTCCAAGGGAGAAACATCAGACTATGCTACACTCGAGGTGTTCGGCGCTGGATATGCAACTTACTCCTCTCGTCGCAGGGATGAGGAAGTTCCAAGAGGACACGTCCCTGAAATGTGCAGAATCGACCACTATCACGCCTCCCACTTCAAAGCTGGTTACTCCTCTGAGAGCCACTTTGTTGTGGCAGAGAGTAAATCTAAGATGACAGAGACTCGTGAGACCATGACACGAGAACGATATGCTGCATCCTCTGCTGAAAGATACTCCTCCGCTGAGTGCTACGACTCATCTATCAAGTATGGCTCCACTGAATATCTATCATCTGCTTCCTCTTATTCATCAGAGAAGTTCTCTCTGACTGGTAGGCATGTCTCTTCTGAAGCCAGATTAACGTCTTACTTCAGCTGCTGTCACTGAAGAAGTCATTGTCCACAAAGAAAAACATCCTGTGAGTGCCAAAATCCTCACTAAGCCCCAGTCTGTAACTGTGTCAGAGGGGGAAACTGCCAGATTCTCCTGTGATATTGATGGAGACCCTGCTCCTACTGTGACGTGGATGCATGAAGGCAGAATTCTGCTGTCGTCCCATCGCATCCATGTCATCACTACTCAGTACAAATCCAGCCTGGAGATCTCCTCTGTGACAGCATCTGATGAAGGTAGCTACACAGTGATTGTGGAGAACTCAGAGGGGCGACAGGAAGCCTACTTCACATTGACTATTAGCAGACCAATTCCCAAAGTGGAGGCTAAGGCAGTCACCTCACCCGAGCCCTCTATAAAGACCCCAACAACTAGTATGAAGTCTCCAGAGCCTACTGTCGCATCGCCTGCCCCGTCTGTAACCTCCCCTGTTCTTAGCGTCAAATCTCCCGAGCCGGTTGACAAAACACCAACTCCAAGCATCAAGTCCCCAGAACCGAGTGCCACTTCTCCTGTGCCGAGCGTAAAATCACCAACTCCTGGAGTAAAGTCACCGGCTCCAGGAGTAAAGTCACCAACACCTGGAGTGAAATCTCCAACACCTGGAGTGAAATCACCGACACCTGGAGTCAAGTCACCAGCTCCAGGTGTAAAGTCACCAACATCTGGAGTGAAATCTCCAACACCTGGAGTGAAATCACCGACACCTGGAGTCAAGTCACCAGCACCAAGTGTGACATCTTCAGGGATAAAGTCCCCAGAGCCTGATGGAGTTAAATCACCAATACGTGTGGCTTCCCCTGAACCTGAGGGAATTAAGTCACCACGTGGAATAAAATCCCCTGAACTTGGCCTCAAACTTCCCCCTACCAACAAAGTCACCAGAGCCCGAGGGGGTTAAGTCACCGCGAGGTGTCAAATCACCAGAACCTGCTGGGATCAAAACACCAAAAGGTATTAAGTCCCCCGAACCATCAGGCATCAAATCACTAAGGGCCCTGAAGTCCCCTGAACCAGAGGGAGTAAAATCTCCTCCCAGAGTGAAGTCTCCTCCTCCTATCATGTCCCCAAAAAGAGTTGCATCTCCACCTACTGTAAAGTCACCCGTCCCTAAACCTCCAAAGGTCCTGAGCCAGTTGATGGCCGAGGCCTATGAAGGCGCGGTGAGGATGTCATGCTCCTGTGAGAGCAGCGTCAGGCAGGTGGTATGGTACGTGAATGGCAGGAGATTGTCGCAAAGCAGCCGCTTTGAGATGCACTACTCCGAGGGCTCCTGCAGCCTTCTGATCCACGAGCTGGTAGACAGCGATCAGGGAGAGTACACGTGTGAAATGACGTCGGATGGAGGAGTGTCCAAATCCTCCTTCTCCTTCACTGGACAAGTGTTTCAATCCATACGCAGGAAGATCAGCGCCTACTGTGAGCAGCAAGTGGCACTCAAAGGTGAGAACTTCTTCTACAATACAAGAAAAATCAGTCATTGGTGAAGCCCTGACAGGGGAATCAGCCTCTCTCTGAGACATTGGTTAGTTACATTTAAAACAATCTACATGCAAATACAAGCATATGTTTTATATTACAAGTAATTATGGTTTTATGGATTACTGATTAAAAGAAGTGGTTCTACCAGCTGATACTGACGGCTGTTAACATGATAGATAAGAACGCAGACTTTTCAGTTCACCTTGAGCTGTTCTTGGTTCTGATTTTCTGCTCTTCTGCCTCTGACAGGATCTCTGACGATGAGTCAGAAGGAGGCCTTGTCATCCATGAGCTCCAGCAAGATGATAAAGAAAGAGGTCCACACCATGGAGGAGTCCTCCTCCTTCTCCTCCTCCTCTCAACAAGCCATGATGTTCTCGGCCCAGCAGGCCATGATGTCCTCCTCCTCCTCCGCCCAACAAGCCATGATGTCCTCGGCCCAGCAGGCCATGATGTCTTCCTCCTCTTCCTCCTCCTCTGCCCAACAAGCTATGATGTCCTCGGCCAAACAAGCCATG
This sequence comes from Gouania willdenowi, assembly GCF_900634775.1. Taxonomy (NCBI): domain Eukaryota; kingdom Metazoa; phylum Chordata; class Actinopteri; order Blenniiformes; family Gobiesocidae; genus Gouania; species Gouania willdenowi. Next base: position 711,478 of record NC_041064.1, read on the forward strand.
ATGTCGTCCGTGATGGAGTCCAGCTCCTTCAGCAGCATGGCAGCCGAGATGAAGTTTGAGACCATGTCCATGTCCAGCATGTCCTCTGCGGCCTCTGAGATGTTTGCTGTGGGCTCCAGCAGCCTGACCGAGATGGGTTCTACACTGAGAAGCATTGGTGAGGACTCACAATATTCAACACTGCATTTTCTAGTGTGTGGGAAGCGTGAAAGGCAGGGATGAGATGGTTATCTGTCACACAGTGACTGATGTTGTCTCTGTTAACTCATTCAGTTCCAGCCATTTTCAGATTTTCTACCCCCCTCAGTGCTTTGCTTTAGTGACAACTCTAACATCTGAACATTGTTTCCTTATATAAAAACAAACAAAAAAAACACTGAGACTGGGCTTTTGATGGCAAAATTATTATTATTTATCTATCTGGTCCAGAGTTAAATGGATTTCTTACTGTATTTTGGCGTTCCTCCAAGTTTCTCTCCCGTCAGTCTGCACACACACAACTTCCTCTTCCTCCCGGACATGCAGACTGTCACTGCGTTCCCCGTTTTTTTTATTGTTTTAACTCACCATCGCCACATAATCCATGAGTCCACACATGCTCTGGTCGAGTGTGCGCTGCTGTGAACGTCAACTCTCGTATGTAGCGCCATTTTCTGTCTCATAAACTCCTTTCCTCCTCTCCCTCTGAGCTCTGCTGAGCACAGATGATCTCTCATCCAAAGGCGCGCTGCTACCTCCTACATGTCACCTATTATTTTGATGACCCGTTTGGCCCAGTTAGTTGATGGTTTTATCTCACCATCTCAACATTATCAATAATCCACTCAGGTCCACACATGTTCTGTGTTAGTATGTGGAGCTGTGAGCTGCTGGATACGTCACAATATCACTTTGTAGCGCCATAATCTCACTGGTTCCTGCTTCTCCTCCCCAGCTAATGGTAGCATCAGTGGCTAATCTCTCATCTAAAGGTGTACTGCTGCCATCTTCAGGGCACAGTTGGTCAATACATCACCCCACAGCTTAGATATTGATGAGGGACCTCCGCCAGGGGTTTTTCTAGTAATCCCCGTGAAAAAAACGCAAATGACGAGTTTGGATTTGAAATGACAAGTTATCTTGTCAATGACACTGAGTTAATATGACCAACATGTTTAATAAATTTAATGACATTTAATCTTTCTGATGACTGCAGTCATGTAGGAGGCAGCGATAACAAAGTTTTATCAATTTAGTACCTTTAGACAGATTGAGAACTACATCTGATTTACATCAGTATTCGTGTTTTCACCGTCCATCTTACCTTGACCTCCAGGTTCTCCAGTTTCTTCTCCGAAGATCGAGGCCCTGCCGGAGGACATCAGCATTGAGACAGGTAAAGTCCTGACCGTGTCGTGTGCCTTCTCTGGCGAGGCCAAGCGGATCGAGTGGTCCCGCGGTGGGAGAACCATTGAGGTGACTGCTGGTGGACGCTTCCACATCGAGACCAGTGAAGACCTGACGACCCTCATCATCACCGGAGTGAAGGAAGAAGACGCTGGGACGTACACTCTGAAGCTGTCCAATGAATTCGGCTCTGACGCGGCCACGGTCCACATCAGCGTCCGCTCAGCATAGAAAACCACGTTCTCGTTGCCGACCTTCGCCTTTTCCTTCTGATCAATCCAAACTAATCTAACGGATCTCTTCTTGTAAATATGAACTGTTTTTGTACCAACTGTGACATTAATTTATGCAAAACCAGACTGAAGTCTGCGCTTGTGATAAGATGTGCAATATAGAAACGATGACTCAGGATTTTTCATCCACTTTCTGTGACATGTACATAATGTATATAGCCGATTGAACGGTTATGGAAATGTATGCCTTGTTATTTATGACGATAATGAAACTGAACATGGTTCAGCAGGAGAAAGTTTCCACTGGAGCGAATACCCTGCTGGACCCAGAAACTAAACTCTGTGCCTCAACTCTGGTTGAAGTCTAAGTCTTTGCCTCGACAGGTAGAGAGGCTCCCTGTCGATGTTACCTCAATCAGACCTACGAGCACGCCGCTGCGGCTAAACGGAGCGGCACTCTAGTACACGTTACCGGAGCGTGAGATCCTGAGTGCTGTTTGCATCTACCCTCATGTAAGCAGGACAATTGAAGCTCACGTTCTGACGATCACGTCAGTAACAGCATGTCAATGACACGCTCACAGTGCGAGCGGCCTGCACTCCCTGAGCACCAGTGTTTTCATGGTGCTCTGCTTCTGGCAAACGACCCCCAGCATCAAACCTCCAATGATTCCATCGAACCTGACCGTTCACACCCACGGAGCAGCCGGTGCTTGTTTGCAGAGGCAGAGCTTCCTCTCGGAGGTCTGCAGTGTGTGTAGTTTTTAGAGACGTCAGAACAGGACGGGCTTCTCCAAACCAGACAAACAGCGACTAAAAAACACCCCTAGCTGCAGCGTCTGTGGCGCCTCGTCTTGCTCTGACGTTTGAGTGAAGTTAGAGCTGTAGCGTTGTTCGCGGCCTCCCTGAGTTTTTTTTTCAGTTATTGGTTTAATAAAGCATGATTATCAGCACCTCAGATCGTCTCTGGACCTTTCTTTAAATTACAAACACTCACATTCAACACTCAGAGTAACAATAGAGAGCAGGTAATCGTTGAAGAGGCGTGTGGGAGCGGCTTTGTGTGTTTCTGCTTGTGTATTGGTTGAGGTTACAAGGGTCAGGGTCTATTAGCATATGTGCTTGATTTAGATTTAACATTTAACATTTAGATTTAGATTAAATTTTTAGATTTAAACATTTAGATTCAGAGTTAACATTTAGATTTAACATTTAGATATAAGATTAAGCAATTAGATATGATGTATAACATTTAGATTTAACATTTAGATATAAGATTAAGCAATTAGATATGATGTATAACATTTAGATTTAAACATTTATATTTAACATATAATATTTACATTTAGATTTAAACATTTAGATTTATGATTTAGATTTAGATTTAACATTTAGATATAAGATTTAGCATTTAAAAATGACCTCAAATACATTAACACACACAAGTACACTAAACATGTATATTACCCCCCTCCCCCCACCCTGCTTTCCCAGACAAAGCAGGAATAAAAGCCAGATAAACATAAAGCTGCTGGGGGAATATAAACAAACTTAGCCTAAAGCTAAGCTGTGAGGACGCTGCCAGCAATACTTTCTTTTGTATCCCCTCTGAGATGAAATTAAAAGAAAAAACACCAGGATAACCAAGAACATTCAAAATAAGGCATATATTGAAAGGTAAACAATGAAGAAAAATACTTTTGGTTTTACAAACCAAGTGTGTTAATATTATTTATATAATAAGTCCAAATTAAAGCTGTGCTGTATTTTGATTTGGTTTTTAAAACGGAATAACAAAGAACGAAGGGTACACAAATTTTTATATATGTTAAAAAAAAATTGAGTTTTATATAGTTTCTATTTATTTATTTTTAATATATATCCAGTTTATGGCGGTAATGCACCTGTTATTGATTGTACACGTTAATAAACTCCGAAGAAGAAGAAGAAGAAGAAGAAGAAGAAGAAGAAGAGTTGGTCCTCCGGGCCACTAGGGGCAGCACTTCCTCTGTGTCTGTTTAATTTTCTGCTCGTTAAGGTTGTAGCTCTTGTTATTTTCCTGCTGTTTTACTGCTTTATAACATTAACTGATTATTAAGCAGTTTCTGGGTCACTTTAACGTTTTCTATCCACTGGAGGTCTCTTTCTGTTCCCGGTGTGAATCATCCGGAGGTTAGTGACGCTTTCGTCAAACAATTAACACCATAAGCTAGTTAACCAGCTAGTTAACCAGTAGTCTAACTAGCTGATTAGCAGTAGAAGTTTGTGTAATTGAACCTTATGTTTAAGAGCTACACGGGCTTTGAACCAGGACTGTTTGAATCCTCGTGTTATGAATGTGTTGGTGTTCGTGTCAGATGGTGACCACTGCAGCATTTATCTTATTTCTCTGATCACATTCAGTCAATGATTAATCAACGTTTATTTAGCTCAATACTGATCAATGTCAGAATAATATTAGAACAATACTGATCAAAATTAGAATAATACTGGTCAATTTTAGAACAATATTGATCATTAAAAGAAGCAACGCATAAGTCACATTACCGATAATTTAAACGTTATTAATACATCAACAAATCAAAACCAAAAAATGGATTTTACTTAAAACATGCTCATGATATGTGGAACCAGAGGTGGTGTAATTAATCTACTGGTGCTCCTCATTTCTGGTGATCAACTTTCGTTGAGTGGTATTATAACGTGCTCAATAAATATTTTACTGCCCTCAAAAAATCTGTAATTGGTTTTTAATAGTGTCAAATGGTAGAATAATCTATTGTTCCTCACACCAGCCTCACAGTCGATAATCAGTCACCAGTTTATCTGGATACTATTTAGACCGTAACACCGCGAAACAAAACATAAACGTGAGCAGATTTATATGAGCTAAAACATCCACAGACTGAATGAAAACATGAGCAGGACCAGAAAACTGCTGAAATAAATCCTAAACAGTCCTATTATGTGAGGAGACCTGGTCCAGGACCTGGGGAGGGAAACCAGGTGGAGTGGACTTCAGTTCTCACTCTAATTTCTCCTTTAATATCAAAATATCTCACAAACAGAACAAGATTTTAAATAAAATTAAAAAAAAAAAAAAAAAAAAAAACAGAAAAACGCTGGTTTTCCCTGTATTACTGTTTTGGTTTTAAATCAGTAAAACAAAACCACACTGTTTATTTGTTATTTTGATTTTGATTTAAAACTGAATAACCAAAGATCGAAGGGTACACGGATTATGTTCATCCTCTCATTATAGTTGTAGTGAGTTATATTTCACAGTTTCAGGCTGATCAATATGTTGTATTACTAACATATGTTTAATCTAATGGTTGTCATTTAAAATTCTATTGGGGACAGATAGGACAATTATAATATGACATATCTTTCAGTCCCGAGTTTTTAAATACACAGAATCAACAAAACAACATATATGCATACATAGTTGTATAATAAAAAAGTCACGTCCTAAAACTAGTTACGATGATATAAATCTTGATGTCCTTTGTCATTTTGTCATCTTCTAATCTTACAGCATACGTAGGTTTTGCCATTACATATATATATATATATAGTCACAAAGCCATTCTTGTGTGCTCACAGATTATTATTTTATTTTTAAATTATTATATATTATTCCTCAACACTGTAGGGGTATGGAGGATGAGGACTGCCATAATAAATAAATACACTGTTCATTAATTTATTAAAAGTATCAATAATCTGCTGGCGGCATTTTTGTGGGTGGCAGGGTGACCGTGCTTGGGCGGATGATAGCGTCCTCTCTTGTCGGAGGGGCCGGGGCCGCCCTGTGGAGGGTGTTGTATCGTGGCGTCCTGTGGGCCTGTGCTGGCCCTGGTGTGGGTGCAGGTTTTTCTCCTGCTCGGCTGCTCCCAGTTTTGGCGGGGCGGCGGGGGTCGCCCCCTGGGTGTCGGCCTGGCGGGACGTGGGGGTGCCTCTTCCCTTTGGGTGTGGCTTGGTGCTTGTCTTGTGTCCTGGTTTCTCACCTGTCACTGAGAATGTTCATGGACATAATATTTTCATTTAAATGTTCACCTGCACTACTCATCAATGCACTACTGCACTATTATCTTATTATTATTATTGTATTTTTATTTCATTTCATTATTGTTATTATTATTATTATTATTATTATTATTATTACTATTATTATTATCTTATTTTATTTAGTTAGCACATATTAGTCTAACTACTCTTTATATTTATGTTTATACTTCTTTTTTTCTTTATTTTTCTTTTTTCTAGTTGATTGTTATTATTTAATGTTTACACTATCAGAGAGAGCACAGTTCACCAAGACAAATTCTTCATGTGTATTCAATACATTACTTGGTCAATAAAGTTGATCCTGATTCTGATTCTGATTCTGGTTGCCTTGGGGGCGGTCCCCGCAGTGTGCGGGCCCGGGGCGGCCTGCCGCGTCTGTACCAGGGTTGGGGCGGGGTTGCTTGGTGCTTCGGGGAGTTTAGCCCGGGGGCTCGCCCTTGGAGGTTCCCGGTCCCGGGGGGGTGCTCTTGGGGTCCGGTGGGCTTGGCCGGCTGGCTGGGCCGGTCCTGGCGGGGGGTCTTCCGCCCTTGCATGCTTGTGGGTGTGGTGCGGAGTGGCGTGGGTGGGTGGTGCCCTGCGAGACCAGCCTCGGGGCTGCGCACGCCGCATGCCGGAGTGGTGGTCTGACTGGGCCCTTGGCTTTAGCAATAACTAAGCCTCATCACGCGGGTGGCGTTAATAAAGGGTGATCTGGGGCACTCTGGGGGGCTCGGTCTGTGCGCCTGGGAGCCGGCGGGGCGACTCGTAGTGTCCCCTTGGTGCCCTAGGCGGCTGGGAATGTGGTTGTCGTGTTCCTGGGCGGGCTGCTCCCGGTGATGCTTCTATTCCGGGTCCTTCTGGCATGGGGCCCAGTCCCTGCTGGCTCTGGGCCCATTTGGCTCGGCTCTGGCCGTCTGCTGAACGTGGGCCTTGGCTCCTCCGCTAGGGTCTTGGGCGGGGGGCTTTCTGGGCCCTCCTCTCTGGAGGTTGGGTGTGGGGGTGGATGTTGGCGGGGGGCCATGGGGTTGGGGTCGGTGTGGAGTGTGCTGGGTGCTCGGCTCCTTGGGGCTTTCTTGGATGTGTATTTGGGGGGCGGTGGCTGCCTCTCGGCTTGGGATCTTAGGGGCGTCTGGAGGGCTGCTCGGCCGTCGGGGGGTGGCCTGGGGCTCCTTGGCCCTCACTCTTTCTGCTGGCCTGGCTTCATCTTCGGACCCGGAATGGAGCCTGGGTTTACAGTAGCGGTTCTTGCACATGCATTGGTCTATGATGCACTGGCACGCCTTGGGCAGTGGGATAAAACTCGTACTAGGCTAAACTTTCGACACGTTGATCCTAAATACCTGTTCTAGGTATTACCACTCACTCCTTCCCTCTGTCCACAGACTCCACCATTGCATTGCTGCTTATCAAAGATTGCACTTCTTGTAGTGTAGACCTTTGACAGCATGTGCAGGCAAGGTAAAAAAAAGAAAAAAAAGTGTCAATAATTAATTAAATCAATTATACATTTCATTTATATTCTGAAAAGTATAAAGTGTAAATATTTCACTTTTTATTTATTTATTTCATGAATTTTATTTATCTGTCAAACTCGCTCGTCACAGTTTGTTGGGGTGGTTTCCTAACACCTGATTGGTTACCTGCTCATCAAGTCAAGCTAAATCGATCCCTGACAATGGATTGTGGCAGAGCTAGTCAACATTATTCTGATACGATCTGTACGTTGGTTCTGTTCTATATTTCTGCTTCTACATTCTCAACGAGGTCTACAATCTCTCACCAACTCCTGGAAAATTCATAAACATCCTCCATTGTCGTAGACGCCAAGATTGGAAAGAGTGAAGACCGATGGATTTGGATGGATTGATGTTAACTCCGCCCCCACAGACTGTGACGAGCGCGTTTGACAGATAAAATTAATTAATTTAGTGCAGTAACACCAGACCATGAAATAATAAATAAATAGTGAAATATTTATACTTTATACTTTTCAAAATGAAAATGTAAAATTGTTTTAATTAATTATTGACACTTTTAATGAATGAAGGAACGGTGTATTTTATAGGGCTACATTGTATATGATATTATATTATGTTTTTAAGTGGTTAGGGTTAAAGGTCAGATCTGTTGTATTCCAACCACAAACACACATTATAAGAAACTAATAATATGAACTAATCAGTGATTATTGATCAGTGTTTGTATGTGTGTGTGCAGTGATGGACGTGAGCATAGCCGTGTCTCTGCTGCGTGGTCAGATGGGGGCGGTGGTGGAGCGTGCGGTGAGCGGTGCCGTAGAGACGGTTCTGTCTGAGATGCTCAGAGCGGTCGGAGTCAAATTGAGGAGCTGAAGGCGGAGCTTCTTAAAGCCAAGCGTGAGGCGGCGCTGCTGCAGAGAGAGAAGGTTCAGAGGGAGAAGGAGAGCGACGCCGTGAGAGCTAAGCTACGCTACGCTGAGCTAAAGCTAAAATACTACAGACAGGGAGTGGAGGAGGAGCTACAGCACAGAGCTGCACTAGCTCACAGCCACCTGACGGGGCGCTCAGGACCCCCACTGGTAAGGGTCCTCTCTACTAGTCCAGTCCTGTACTACTGGGGTTCTCAACCTGGGGGTCAGGAACTCATTTTGGGGTCGCGGGACACTAGGGGGTCCCCAGATGCCTTAAGAATAATTTTCTGAACATTTTCAGCCCATTTTTTTCTTATTTTTACCCTTTTTTTTACAACTTCACCAAAACTCACCATATTTTAACCTATTTTTCATCACTTTTTCTTGCCATATTTTTTGCTCCTTTTAATGTATTTTTGCTACATTTCTCCCATTTCTATATCACATTTCAATTACATTTCTGCACATTTTTTCCACTTTCCAGACATGTTCAGCACTTATAAACCATTTCTACCTAATATCACATATGTTGACCCATTATTGTCACTTTTAACCTCTTTTCACCATATTTCATGATTTTTTTTTTTGCCACATTGTTCCAATATTGACACTTTGAACCTTTTATTACCACTTTGTCTGTTTTTATCCACTCTAATTTGCAACTTTTAGCACATTTCTGTGGTTTTTTTTAAAACCATTTTTTGGTCACTCTGAACCATTTATAGCGTACCCTTTTTTTCTGTTGATCTCTGAAGCAGGAGGTCTCATTAAAAAAAGAAAAGCCAACCAGGTTGAAGATGAAAGGCGAGAGCGTTTCCTCTGTTGCCATGGCAGATGAAGAATAAAACGTGCCATCTCAATCGTATTGAATAACCGCCAGTGCTCGTGGTGGAGGCTGCTTGTGATCTTTCAAATTGAAACGATGGATTGTGACAGAAAGCATGTGGGAAAAAACATATTTGGGTTTTCAGAGTAAAAGCCTACTATGGCCATGAGATGAGGAGTTTTTTCGAACAAAAGTGACGAGTAACTTGAAAAAATTATAATAATAATAATATAAGAATATTTTTTTTTTAACAATTTGAGTCCATTGTTGATTATTTTACCCCTTTTCTGCTTCTATGTCAAAACTTCCAAATTTTTACTTATTTTCATCCACTTTTTCTTGCCATATTTTTGCTCCTTTTAATGATTTTTGCTACAGTACTCCATTCTCACACTTCTCATCACATTTAAATGCCTTCTTCTGCAATTTTTTCCACTTTCAAATGTTTCCGGCACTTATAAACCCTTTCCACCACTTTTCCACCTACTGTCACATACTGTATGTCGACTCATTATTCTCCCTTTTAACCTCTTTTGACCATATTCATGCCTTTTTTGTTTTGCCAATTTAACCACATTCACAATTTGTCATGCCCATTATTTGCCAGTTTAAGCTAATTTTCCAAAATTGACACTTTGAACTAGTGTTGTGTTCAAGACCGCACTATCGAGACCAAGACAAGACCAAGACTTCGGGAGCCGAGACCGAGTCAAGACCAAGACCATTAAACATTTTTTTTTTTCAATTTAAAAAAATATAGTAAATAAAAAAATGTTGACAAGGTTCAACAGGTTAAATAACATTCTCTCTTTAATTTTAGTTCATTTTAAATACATTTGACGGACAAAAAAGGTGCCTGCAAAAAATTAACTAAATATTAAAACTACTACTGCTACTGATAAATTCATAATTATTCTACATATTTCAAAACAAGATTTTTATGTCAGCTGAATGTACAGTAAGTGTTTAAAAGCATTTCTAACAATAAATAATGATTCTTGATTCTGATTCTTTCAGTTGTTCAGGTCACAGAGTTCACAAGATCATGATTTAGTTTGAAAAAGCCTTTAACAGGTTATTTTTATTAATTCACTTAGTTGATATAGTTTAATTGGTTGCTGTAATATAACTAGGATATTCAATAAACTAAGGTTTCCAATTGTAACTGTAAAAGTGAAACTTTCTGAAATAAAACTACAAACAAGTTGTCATCAGTGTAAAAAAACATAGATCTACAGGTAGATGTGAAACTAAATAATTGTTGAGAATTATTATTATTCTGGATACGTGGAAACAGAAACTATAAAAAATAGTTATATTGTGAACCTGTTATATTGTGGGAACATATATAGACATAAATGTAATTAGAGTCTAAAGACAAAAAAAGACTAATATAAGGACCTTTTTACAGTTATTTGGACTCATTCTGTGCTAGTGCAACTGCGTGATGACGCGCTGGTGATGACATAATCCCAAGATGGCGGCGGCCCGAACTACAGCCGAACACTATGTAATAAAAGCCTTAAAAGACATGGATATAATGAAAAGAGTGGATGGACAGAGACATAAAACATGCAGACTTTCACACGGACAACACACAGACTTATTAAACACACACCAGACCTCGGTAAACAGAACAGGCTTCACCAGGCGGATGGCACTAGGACCCAGAGGCAGCGTAAATGCGTCCCCCGTACTGCATGTACAGGCTTGTAATATCATCAGTTTATCATTTTACCTGTTATTAGAGCTACGTCTTTACCAGGGAGATAATATTTATTACTGGTTATTGTTTTCTGGAGTTTACCGGTGATTAGTTCATATCTCCTCTGCTCCACGGTCCAAATTGACACCGTAGCCACACACACACACAGATGAGTGTGTCACACACGTCACTCAGTCACAATAAGAAGGTTGTGGTCATTATACAGGGTGGATTAAAGAATGAATAAAGGATTGTTTTATCCCGTTCTTCTCCGTGTTATTATCACATTATAAAAAAGTTTTAAATAGCAGGAATTAGTGCTGGTCTACAACGGTCTTGAGAGAAAATCCCAAGTCCGAGACAAGACCAGTCAAAATGCTTCGGAGTCTGAGACGAGACCGAGACCTTTAAAATTTGGTCTTGTCTCGACTGCCACAACACTACTTTGAACCCTTTTTTACCATTTTTTCTGTCTGTTTTGACCCACTTTAATTTGTAACTTTAACCAATTTCTGTCCACAATTTTTGGCTACTTTGAACCGTTTTATTAGTGATTAAAACCATGATTTCCATCTTTAAGATGACTATAATAATAATAATAAACGTTCCTGGATAACAGTGGATATTATTCAGATGAATAAATAAATGTGGTTATCACAGATTCATAGAACAATGGACCATCATTTTACTGACTTTATGGATGGACCCCCAAAAATCTCTCCTTTATTCCCCCTTATAGATGGTCCTGTCTCCACATGACTGTTCTTCAATGTTCATGTCTGTGTTCAACCACCTTCAGCTACAGTGGGGGTCCCTGCTCTATGGGACCTTTATTTTGGAGGGTCAGAGGTTGAGAATCACTGCTGTAGATGATCCATAGACAGGATTTTACTTCATTCTTTCTCTGATTTCTTGTCCAAAAGAGGAGGACAGTGATATCTCCTCACTAACAGACATTTCATCTTAGTTGGACTCAGATATTTCTGTGTAAACCCCAAAATAAACATCTTCCAATAGTTTGGAGAAATCTGTTCAAGTCACTTTTGGGACAAAAACCATGAATCACATTTAGAATGAAGTAAAAACACGTCTATGATCGTCTACAGGACTCCACGTCCCACAATGCAATACACCAAACTTTACCAACAATGTCAGTGAGAGACTTTTTACAGTGGAGATCAGAACTAACTTTAGAGCAACAATTTTAACCTTTCACGTTTTTTTAGAGGAAATGATCTTTGATTTATTGATCTCTGTCTTTATCTGATCTAAACTGATCGTCTGCCACAGATTTAAAAATCTTACTTTGTATTTTACTGTAATTGTTTTAATTTCCTCTCTCTCTGATGAGTGTTTGTGTTTTTATGGTTTTTATATATTAGTTAAACTAAAGATCAGTGATGGTGCTGCATTGCCAGATCAAGGCATTTATTCCTGACTTTGGTTCTGAATCCCCCACCCCCTACAGCCCCACAATGCAACCTCTTCACACCGAGGCGACGGCGAGGCTTACGGTGTCTGACTGGGAGAGGTCAGAGCGACGCTCAGGTAGGTGATGAGCTCTGACCCCTGACCCCTGACCCCTGAGCCTGTGTGTGTGTGTGTGTGTGTGTGTGTGTGTGTGCGTGTGCGTGTGTGTGTGCGCGCATGTGCGTGTGCAGGTCAGACACTGTGTGATTGGACTATGGAGCCCCCCCAGGTCCAGGACCAGCAGTCAGAGGAGGACTCTACTAACCATATAGACAGCTCAACGCTGCCCCCTGCTGCTCGGACAGGTGAGAAAACATCCCAACCTGGCAACCCATTGGTGCACTTTAACAGTGAATCACTGAAGAACAAATGAACTAATGTGATCTTAATTAATCAGGATCAAAGATCCTGTGACTTTATGAATAACTCAGTGAATCATCTACTTATTGCACAGAACTCCTGTTTATCCTAAACAGAGCGATAAGGTTATGTTTTGACCTCCGTTCTTTTCTTCTCCGTCTGGTCTGTCATTCTGTCTGTCCGTTAGCAAGATAACATAAAAATAGGAATGGATTGGAGGAAATTTTCAGGAAAATTCTTAAATGGGACAAGGAACAGATGATTAAATGTTGGTGATGTTTTGACTACCAAAAGAAATATATATATATATATATATATATATATATATATATATATATATATATATATATATATATATATACAGTAGTCCCTCGCTATATCGCGGTTCACCTTTCGCGGCCACCGTGTTTCGCAGATTTTTTTACAGTGCAATTATGAATGCATTTTTTTTTAGACGCCATGAGCCGCATGAGCAGCAGGTTTATCCGATACAGACGAAATTCGCCACATGTATTCTTGATCCTAAGATGAGCAAAAAGTAAAATTATGAACACGCCCAGAACCAAAAAATGGTCAAAAAATGGGAAAAACGCATTTGCTGGAGCTAGTCTGAGGGGCTCCATGTGATTCGCTTCAAACCCAGCCAGAACACTTGGAACCCAATGAAGATTAAAAATCATCGAAAGAATTTGCTTATCTCTAACGGTTTGGTCTTGCGGGCATTACAAACACAACGCAAAAATGCGCACAAACTGTGATGGACCCGCTTGACCAACACGTTTGTCCTATTCATATGAAATTCCCCGCATATATTCTTGTCTCCAAGATGAACAAAAAGTTACCTGATGACCATGCCCAAAACCAAACAGGAAGTCAGCTATCTTGAGTCAAAGGTAAAAAATGGCTAAACACAAACTAGTCTGAAGCGCTCCATCCGATTCGCTTCAAACTTGGCCAGAACACTGAG